>NC_080712.1:9407645-9510145 GCF_019097595.1 Hemibagrus wyckioides
CTCACACACTGCCCTGTCCATGTACACACACACACACACACACACACACACACACACACTGGAACGGAGTGGTGTGTGTGTGTGTGTGTCCTAACCCCATACCACAGCTGTCCAATCACAGCTCTCCTCAACAGAGCACACACATAATGACCAATCATCTGCTGCCCACTGTCGGCACGGTGACACACCACCACATATAGGGCCAAGGGGTCTTAGCCTGTGTGTGTGTGTGTTTATTCCATGAGTGTGTGTGTGGCACAGGCTCTCTCTCTCGCTCTCTCTCTCTCTGGCACTTTTTCTCCTGAGCAGCAATTACCAGAGCCATGATTTATGTGACCAGTCAAAGGAGCCTCTCCCTCTCTCTCACGCTCTTTATTTCTCTCTTCTCTGTCTATTTCCCTCACTCCTTCTTCATCTCTCTCTCACCTTCTTTCGCTTTATTGCTCGTTCTCCATTTTTTTTGAGCTTTCTCACTCGCCCTTTTCGTCTCTCTACATCTTTTGCTTCAGTGCGGTTACGGATCTGAATCCTCCGTACCCGGAACACGTCACGTAACGGAACCCGGGAAAAGGAGCGAGGAGGTTTCTCTGAAAGTTGTGGGGTGGTAATTATGGTAATACCACAGAACTTGATGTAAACATATACATTACCTTATATATGGGTTTGTGGTACACAGCACAAGGGTGCCAATACTTTTATTTCCAGAAAAATATGGAGAAATGTCAACTTTTAAAATGACATCAAAATGCTACGAGCATTTCTCGTCGCTTTCTTTCTCTGGCAGTTGCCTACCACACACACACACACACACACACACACACACAGCAATTAGCATGGTTGTGTCCTCACACACACCTCTCCCGCCCTCCCTCTCCATTCCTTTTCTTTCCCTTTATTTAAAGATCGTTAACGGGGGGAAGGGGTGAAGAATGCACTGCCCCAGGGGACACCCCGTCCTCCCGTCCTCCCATCAGAGAGAGAGAGAGAGCGAGAGAGAGAGCGAGAGAGAGAGAGATGGAAGGAGGAGGGCAGGTAAACACTTAGACAGCAGAGAGGGAAAATAAGAGAGAATGGGTAAACATGTGTTTAACGCACACACACACACACCCAATCACCCACCCACCCATCCACACACACACACACACACACAAACACACACACACACAGCCTGAAAATAGCAATCAGTTAGTGAGACAGAGACCCACACGAGTGCAGTGGTTGTCTCAAGAGCGGCAAGAGAAGACAAGCAAGAGGAGGAGAAGACAAGAGTGAGAAGACAGGACGTCTCCAGCGTGACAGCGCTGCCTGCTAGTGACGGACCTGTGCTAACCGGAGACAGAGAGTGAGAGTGAGAGCGAGAGCGAGAGAGAGAGAGAGAGAGAGAGAGAGAGAGAGAGAGGGAGAGGGAGAGAAGCAGTGTTTGTGTGACAAGAGACGGGATGTGCTAATTACTGCCTGATCCACTAATCACAGAGAGAGAGAGAGAGAGAGAGAGAGAGAGAAAGAGGGAGAGAGAGAGAGGTGTTATGTGCACATATGGATGCATGCAGAGTAAACACTCTTATCTGACGGACTAATTTAAACACCTAAAACGCCACTTCGTCTCTGTGGTGTGGTGAGATTGACCGAGAGAGAAAGAGAGAGAGAGAGAGAGCGAGAGAGAGACAGTGGAGGGTTTCTTTCTACCTTTCTGTTTTATTACTATTTGTATAAAATTTCTATTTGTATAAAATGGCAATACTGTAACTGCTTTACTGCTCATGCCAATAAAGCTCACTGAAGTGAACTGAGAGAGATAAAGAGAAGAGATAAGGACAGAGAAAAATGAAAAAACAAAAAAGAAGAGAGAGAGAGAAAGAGAGAGAGAGGGCACAGATAAAAACATGGGAGAGGAGATTTGGACAAGGATGTAAAGAGAGAGAGAGAGAGAAAGAGAGAGAGAGAGAGAGAGAGAGAGAGAGAGAGAGAGGAAGAGAGAAACGAGAAGAGAGAAAGCAGGTTAAAGAGACAATAACGTCATCGTGCAAGAGTGTAGCTGAGCGCCAGACCCTCTCTGTTTATTACCCAGAGTGCTTTGCTGTACGAGCCATACCAGTAAAAGGCTGAGAGAAGCTGCACCTGCTTGTTACATGGTTATTACAGCATTATTACTGTTGGAGCGGCTATTACATTACAGTCTAGTAGTAGCAGTGCGTGATGACGGGACAGTAGATGAGCTTTTACACTGGTCACTAAATCATCCTCAGACATTAACAACACTGTATCTGGTCTGATTGTACAGTTAACATCAGTTTTACTGTCTATATGCTTCAGCTTTATGTTATAATGCGTGTTTACTTTGTGATCACATGACCACAGCAGTAATTTATCAGCAACTATTGACATAATGCACCAAGATATCATTGCAATGCAGCAACTCTCATACAACTTTTATATACAGTGGAACCTCGGCATAGGAATTTAATTCGTTCTGGAGGTGAGTTCTTAAGGTGAAAATTTGAAACGAATTTTCCTATAAGAAATAATGTAAATGCAGATAATCCATTCCAGCCAACCAATACGAAGCGTATGTAAACTGTACAGCTGCTTACAAAGAACTGACCCAAGCCAAGCATTCCATGTCAAGGGTCCTCACAGGAAGTCGTGCCACCAAGCTTGCGCTAAAAATAGAACAGACCGCCCACGCCACCGATCTGTCAACAAAAAAACGGCTGAAAAATCACCTAGCTTTTGAAGGCATGTTGAAGGCAACGTTGGTATCGTGAGTTGACTCTTTCCAAACAGCTTTCACTGACTGAAAAAAAATTCGTAAAATCCGTTAACTTGCTTCACTTGGCTTTCCACTGATGCAAGTGATGAAAGGCTCATAGACGTACACGCAACTTAGCCGCAATTCGGTTCGGTCCGTTCGTATGTCGAAAATGCTTCGTATGCAGATGCAAATTTCTTGCAAAATTTCAATTCCTAATGCGAAAATTCATGAGAGGGCATTCGTATGCCGAGGTTTCACTGTATGGTTAAAAAACCCCCACCATTTTTATCTTATTCCTGCACATGCGAGACAAAACACATATTTATCCTTGAAACATCAGATTTTTTTGGACTATATAGTTCACACACAAGCGATAAAACTAATATTAAACTATAACGCCATGTCTCACCCTCGTCTTCCCGAGCAAACCCTGAGCAAAACCGCTGCGTGATTCACTCGGTCATGTAACAGAAGACAGATCTCACCCTGAACTCCTACCGAGACGTATACACAGACCAGCGAGCTCTGAGGTTGTGTGTGTGTGTGTGTCCTTCTGGGAGCAGGATGCATACGAGTATGTGGCGTGTGTCTTGACCTTGTAGGGACATTTGGCTTGTTTTTATGAGGAAAAGTACAGCTTTTGTTTTTTTACATAGAGAAATTTTTGGTTATTGAGATTAAGGTTAGTTATCGGAACTAACAGAAATGATTGTGTCAGTGGAATGTCCTCACAAGGATAGAAGAGAGTTAGTGCGTGTGTGTGTCAATATTCTGTTACTTTTTGAGAGTAAGCCTCTTCCTAGCAGTTATTCATCCTACTTTATTATTGCTATCAGTGTGTATTACTGTTATTATAGTATCAAGGTTGGAGCACTTGTAGTCTGACTGACTGCTTCATGACTAGTGTGTGTAGTCCGCCTGAGCACTTTTCTTGCCTCTCCAACTGCCAATCACAGGGAAACTCATCCTGTGGTGCACAAGCTCCTGCTCCGTCTTTATTGACTGCTCGGTTTGACCCAGACACGAGGACTCGAGTCTTACATTCATAACTTGAATCAGACTCTTGGCTCAGACTCCAGAGCTCAAAACTTGCTATGAATTCACGGTATATATCATCTGTATAAGAAAGGTTAAGTTACAGTAATGATCACCACATCAGTAATGATTTTTCATTACTCAGAATACTTCATTATCACATTTTTCAGTTCCTCAGTTATCCTGTTTTTTTTTTTTTTTATATATTCACTTCAGATTACTTGGATATATAAATTATATATATATATATATATATATATATATATATATATATATATATATATATATATATATATATTAAATAGTGCAATTTATCTGTAATAAGCAAGCCAGAGGTGATGACAGTGAGTAAAAACTCCTGAAAAGATATGAGGAAGAAACCTTGAGAGGAACCAGACTCAAAATCGAACCTCATCCTCATCTGGGTGACACTGTAGAGTGTGATTATAAATCATTTCCTTTCTATAACTGTGTACTACGTGGTCAAAAAGTGCATTTGTGTAACCAGGAAATTTTCTGTTTTGCTGAACTGATGGAGATAAAATTTGAGAAAAGTTGAACAAATATGGAGCGACTCTGTGCCAATTGGAGTCACATGATCTGTGGTAAAGAGCTTACACTGCTTTCTCCTTCATCTCCTATAACGTGATGCAGATAAACACTACTGAATTTCATACACAAACGCCAAATCTTCCTCCAGAATGATTCATTTTAGAGGCAAGAAAATTGCTTTAGAATGCTAGTTGCTCCACCCACTGATATTATTACTTATTATTACTTATTAACATTATTACTATGGCAACCAGGAGGACCGCCTCCTGATGACTTCATCATTAAACGATTTACTATAGCAACCAGGAGGACCGCCTCCTGACGACGTCATCATAACACAGTTAACTTTGGCAACCAGGAGAACCGCTTCCTGACGACTTCATCATAAACGGATTTACTATAGCAACCAGGAGGACCGCCTCCTGACGACTTCATCATTAACCGATTTACTATGGCAACCAGGAGGACCGCCTCCTGACGACGTCATCATAACACAGTTAACTTTGGCAACCAGGAGGACCGCCTCCTGACAACTTCATCATAAACGGATTTACTATGGCAACCAGGAGGACCGCCTCCTGACAACTTCATCATAAACGGATTTACTATGGCAACCAGGAGGACCGCCTCCTGACGACGTCATCATAACACGGTTAACTTTGGCAACCAGGAGGACCGCCTCCTGACGACGTCATCATAACACGGTTAACTTTGGCAACCAGGAGGACCGCCTCCTGACGACTTCATCATAAACCCGATTTACTATGGCAACTTGATTGTCAATTTGTTTCCTGTTTTGAGGAGGAATATATTCCTATATAATCATTATTAGCTGGTTAGCTTGTTGACAAACATCGAGTTTTCCATGTTTTTCCCGGCCACCTTGCAGCTCGAATACACAAAGGTTGAAAATGGCTTCAAGTTAGAACTTCTATAGACTTCACACTCACAAGTGGTATATAAATGCTAATTATTTCCACCTCAGATTTCCCCCTCCTGACCTTCATCTTAGGAGATTGTCGTTGTTTTTGGCTTCATCACTGAAAGTGTCTGTAAATCTTTTAGCTTTTTTTAGTCCATGTGCAGTGAAGAGCGATCCTTCTCCACTGTGTTCAGCTGCAGTTTTATTCGTCTTGCAGCGATCTCACACTTACTAATGGTCAGTTGATAACCGCTGGCTCGTTTGGATAAGCATCTGCCAAACGAATTACCGTAAATGTGTGTTTTGTGTCTTTATGGCTGCGTTGGAGACTCTGGGAAGAGAGCGGCTGTGTCAGTAAAGTCGAGTGACGAACGAGAATGCGAGTGCAGGAACTAGGAAAAGTTAGCTCCAGAAGAGAGAAAAACAAGAACAATGTCGATATTCTGTGCCTGCTGTGTGTTTATCTCTTACTGAGGAGCATCAGAAAACCCTGCTTTATGCTCCTCAACCAAGTCTCTGGTTACACGGGGGGTCAGGGGTCAAGCTGTCACCGTGGTAACTACCAGTTAGCCTGAATTGGGTTATTATAGACACAGGATGGGGGCTGGAGGGTTGTTGTCATGGTAACTGCTACACCCAAAGGTGATATTAAGGGTCCGGAGAGGAGTGTGTCAGTATCAATGTCCTGCTGATGATACAGAGTGAGAGAGAGAGAGAGGGAGGGAGGGAGAGAGAGAGAAAGAGAGGGAGGGAGAGGGAGAAGGGATGACAGGGAGAGGTAATAACTTGGATAAATAGAGCAGGAGAGGAGAAGAGAGGGAGGGACAGAAGTGCTGACACAAAAGAAGGAGGAGGAAAAGCAGTGTGCTCATTTGCAGTCTATCTCGGCAGAATGGGTCGTGAGTTTCTGCACGCGCTCAGAGTGTGCCTCAGAACAGCAGCTACAGCACACAGCGTACACGCTAGACCACACACACATACACACACACAACTAAAAAGTGATAAAAGAGCTTGACTAAGACCCTAAATATCACCAGGAATTAGGCCTGAGAGAAAAAAAGGAAGAGAGAAAGAGAGAAAAGAAAAAGAAAAAGGCTTCACTGCGAATTAAGCATTAAGTCATGAATCCACGAGTCTCCACGTTCATCATTTCACACACTGTCGTTTCCCAGGAGGCCGAACGTGTATTAGATGATGAAATATCTGAAATCGGGAAGGCAACAATGCTGGGATTTTTGTTTTTATATATTTATATTAATGAAATATCAGAACTCAGCTGATATGAATATCCTCAGAGATACTAATAGAGTTTCCATACCAACCAGTGTCTCTGATGAAGACCTGACTGGTCAGGAGGTGTGGAGCCAGACGGCTGCTCTGATAATAATGGCGAATGTAATTTAAATCACGGGTGTATATAAACCCTTTTTACCAGCACACTGCCGATTCATACCACCGGAAGAACGGATATCAACTTATTGAACGTTTTTGGTCAGTATAAACAAAAGACAAAAAAAAGAAGAAAAAAAAAAAGAGGAGATGGAGCTTCCCATACCCCCCACTTTACTTCTGAATAATAAATAAATAAATAAATAAATACATACATACATACATACATACATACATACATACATACATACATACATAGCCATTCAGGAAAATGAATTTAAATTCAACACTGATTAATGGTTTATTTATTTAATTATTTATTTATAATTTATTGTGCTTCATTTAATGTGAAATCATAAAGCAGGACAGATTCTTCCTACCTGAATATGCATCAGATAATAAAGCAAGTGTCTCAATGTTGCGTTTTTTTTTTATTTATGGTCATGATGGCTGTTACTGAAGCATTTTGCCAAAATATTTATAGCAGTGATTGTCGCCATACTGTCGAGCTCCAGTACCCGAGCCAACTGTTTACAGGCTTATTCTGATGATGCCATGTTTTAGGACAATCTGTGTCTTGGTTTCACATGTTGTATCAGTTACACACATTCATAGAAATCAGTGAATAAACAATTCGGAGCTGTACGTTAGAGAAGGGAAAGCACAGAAATGTGCGAGTTGATGGAATGAAGCTCCAGTCTAACCTCAGAAACGCTGCATTATATAAGAAACATTTTTGGTAAGTGATGCTATCAGATTAATGCATCTCTTTAAGGAACATTCTAGACATTTGATCTAATCTCAAGGACAAGACTTTCTCACTCACTCTGTAATGAGAAAAGACTGAAAACTGGTTTCCTTGTTTAAGCCTAAGGGCTGATGTTTAATCTTTTTGATAATCCTTTATACAAAAAATATTCGTCAACGCTTCGGTCTAAGGTATTTCTAATTTCTCAGATGTTTTCCGCAGTAATTCCACACATCTGCAGTGTATTCACGATAGTCACACTTCTCTGTTATATTCTTGTATATATTTTTTATATTTCCTATATTTTTTTCTTTGCTTATAGGGGTAAATTTCATTTATATATTTATTGTGGTTATTTTTATTCTTTTTCTATTCAATTTTTATAACATGCTGTTCTTTCAAATTGCCCCCAACTGCTGCGATACAGAAGTGGATACACCGATCAGGCATAACATTATGACCACCGAGAGGTGCCGTGAATAACACTGATTATCTCCTCATCATGGCACCTGTTAGTGGGTGGGATATATTAGGCAGAGTGAACATTTTGTCCTCAAAGTTGATGTGTTAGAAGCAGGAGAAATAGATTTGAGGGAGTTTGATGAAGGGCCAAATTGTGATGGCTAGACGACTGGATCAGAGCATCTCCAAAACTGCAGCTCTTGTGGGGTGTTCTCGGTCTGTAGTGGTCAGTATCTATCAAAAGTGGTCCAAGAAAGGAACGGTGGTGAACCGGAGACAGGGTCATGGACGGCCAAGGCTCATTGATGCACGTGGGGAGTGAAGGCTGGCCCGTGTGATCTGATCCAACAGACGAGCTACTGTTGCTCAAACTGCTGAAGAAGTTAATGCTGGTTCTGAGAGAAAGGTGTCAGAATACACGGTGCATGGGGGTCAGCAAATGGGGGACCAACACAATATTAGACAGGCGGTCATAACGTTATGCCCGATATGCCTGTGTATATTTACAAGAACCCTCTTGTTTTGTACATTGCACTGTATAACATATATATATGTGTGTGTGTGTGTGTGTGTGTGTGTGTGTGTGTATATGTATATATATATATATATATATATATATATATATATATATATATATATATATATATATATATATATATATATATATATATATATATATGTATATATATATATATATATTTCAGTATGCCTGTGAGCACAGAGTCCTGTCCCTTCTTGACAGGATTGTAGTCTGGATGTAATCTGCTGCTGTATTCGTGTTGCGATGCGTTTCATCTCACAGTGTTTGTAAAGAGTGGTTACTTGTGTTGAGTTTCTAGTCTTTGTTTTTCACTCCACAGAACTGTCGTCCCGTTATGTATAAACTCTACAGAATGTTGTGTATTAAAAATACCAGAATTCAGATTCAGAAACACTCGAACCAGCCTGTCTGACACCAGCAACCGAGTCACTGAGATCAGATTTGTTTCCCTCAGTCTGATGTCTGATGAAGCTCTTGGCCTGTGTATCTGTGTGACTGATCAGGTACAGGTGCTCCTAATGAACTTTTAATAGTGTGGGTGTGAGAGAGATGCTTACGAGTTCAAATCTCACACTGAAAACAATCCCACTGCTAAAGAGTCCCACAGTTCGAGCCTTCAGTACGACTCGTAAACCCTTAGCTTAGCTTTGTGCTGGGATTAGATTCTGTCTGGCTTAGATAAGAGCGTGCATGTGTGTGTAAATAATAACTTCTTGACCCCCGAGAGCCCTCAGCATAAGCCAACAGTGCCATCTGTGCCCTGCTGCGCCGGTGCCTGCACTAAACCGTCTGGAGTTATCCAATTAGTGCCGATTCATTTGCTCTAAACATGTCCTAAATAACGAAATATTATTTAAAAGTCAATAAACTCTTCCGAAAGCCGCAGTGAGAGGGACGACGGCGCCGCTCCTCGCAACGGCGAGAGCTCCATCAGCTACGATGGAGTGAAGGATACATATTCACCGCTACAGAGGCAGAAGTGCATCCAGCTAAATAAACTCATTTAGCACACAATCCACACACACAAATAAAAAGTCTGTGTGTACCATGAGAACTCCCAGGTGTGTCTGAAGACCTGCCCACAGCTATTTCTGTCTGAAATACAAAAAAGAGTGGAAAAAAAAACGAGATGGAGAAAAGGAACGGAAAAAGGAGGAACGGAAACAAGGCTAAATATAGTCTGATGCGACATTCCAGAAGAGAATAATACTCTTTCCTGCAGCCTGAACACACACACACACAGAAAACACACACAATTCTATACAAAATAAAACTTTCAACTTGTATTTTAAACATTCTCACCCCCCCACACACACTTAATTCTATACAAAATAAAACTTTCAACTTGTATTTTAAACATTCTCACCCCCCCACACACACTTAATTCTATACAAAATAAAACTTTCAACTTGTATTTTAAACACTCTCACCCCCCCACACACACTTAATTCTATACAAAATAAAACTTTCAACTTGTATTTTAAACATTCTCACCCCCCCACACACACTTAATTCTATACAAAATAAAACTTTCAACTTGTATTTTAAACATTCTCACCCCCCCCCACACTTAATTCTATACAAAATAAAACTTTCAACTTGTATTTTAAACATTCACACACAGACACACTCAATTCTATGCAACATAAAACTTTCAGCTTGTATGTTAAACATTCACATTATACACACACACACAATCTCATATACACACATACATACACACACACAATCTCATATACACACACAGTCACACACTCGTGTATATATATACACACACACAATCTCATATACACACACACATATATATGTATATATACATGTATATATATATATACACACACACACACACACACACACACACACACACACAATCTCATATAGACACACACAATCTCATATAGACACACACACACTCATATACACACACATACACACACTCATATATACACACACACACATATATACACACACAAAACAAACAAGCACACTAGGCAAAAAAGTTCATTTTGGGAGAGTTTCTGAAAGTTCACAGCCGCTGTGTCGTGCCTCTATACGTTGGCTTTGAGCAGAACATTTGGGTTGGTCCAGTTCCACCTCGGCTCCTCCGGAATTGGCGCTCTGCTGCTGATAAGAGCTGAATTACAGAGAACAGAGAGCAACAACAAGCGTGTGATTCTTCACGTGGCCAGGCGCTGACCTTCAGTAAGCCTGAGAGAACACGGAGGAGTGGGAGGGCTGACAGAGACAGAAAGACGGAACCACAGTGAAAGAGAAAGAAAGAAAAAACAGCAGGACTGAAGAAAGAAAAACAATGTGATAGGAACGGGCAAACTTTCAGGTCCCACCCTTTTTTTAAAAAAAAAAAAAAAACACTTCAGGATGATTTACTCGACCTTTCCAGGAGAGAAGACTGCAAAACAGAACAGACGAGGAAAAACAACACAGAGAGAGAGAGAGAGAGAGAACTGAGAGAAACACAACAGCTTTCTACAGAGTCTCTGAAAGCTGGACATTTTACAGTTGGACTGGACAAAAGGACAAAAGTGTAGCATTACGATTCCTGACAGTGTTACACAAGATGAAGGATTAGTTTATGCTAAAATAAAATTACGGGGGAAAAAAACCAGAAAACAAACAAACAAAAAACAGCAAAATCATCAAGAACTTCTGGCCAATCAGAAGTGTGCTGTAAGAAAAAGCAAGCAAACAAACAAAAAAAGAAAAACAAACAAAAAACCCTGAAAAAAACAAACAAAAACAAAACAAAAAATAACAGAAAAAAAAAACAAAACCCCCAGGGGAAAAAAAACAAAACAGAAAAAACAAAAAAACAAACAAAAAACCCCAGAAAAAAACAAACAAAAAACCCTGAAAAACAAACAAAACAAAAAATAACAAAAAAAAACAAAACAGAAAAAACAAACAAACAAAAAACAGATACAACAAACAAAAAACCCAGCAAAATCATGTTTGTGTGCTGTAAGAAAAAAAACAAAAAAACAAAACAAAAAACAAGAAACAAACAAAAAAAACAGAAAAAAAATGTAAAACAAACAAACAAAACAAAAAATACAGGATGGTGTGTGGTGGCCTGCTGCAAAATTTGTGTATTTTCTTTTTTAATTTAGCAGTTTATTTTTATTTATACCTCATTCATCTGTAGTCAAGTTTAATGTGTAACATCCAAGCTATATTTAAATTCATTAAAAATAAAATTTATAATTAATATCCTGACTTGACATATTTCTGTGAACCGGCTTTGGGACAATATTCATTGTTTAAAAAAGCAGTACAAATATAAATTATTTTATAATTATTTAATTAATCATTTAAATTTATTTAAATTATTTATGATGTTATTTATAATTTCATATTAAAATAGAAATCTAATCCCCCACATCCCATCATCAGTGTCTGATCTGACTAATGATCATGTAGCTGAATGAACAGAAATCCCCACAGCCTCACTCCAACATCATGTGGAAAGCCTTCCTGGAAGAGTGGAGCACATTATAACAGTAAAGCATCAACTAAAAACATGCTCATGGTGGGAAATGAGAAGTTTACCAAGTTCATACACGCCTGAGACTTTTGAGCAAGTCACCTGTCACCTTACTGCAATGTCACTGAATCACTTTGTACTACTTACATGACTATTTTCCTAGAGAGAGAGAGAGAGAGAGAGAGAGGAAAAGAGATAGAAAAAGAGCAAAAAAGAGTGAGAGATCAAAAAAGAGATAAAAAGATTGAGAGCAATAAAGAGTAAGAGAGCAAGAGAGAGAGAGAGAGAGAGAGAGAGAGAGAGAGAGCGCAATAAAGAGGGAGAGGGAGAGAAAGCAAGAGAGAGAAAAAAAAGCAAAAAAGAGTTAGAGCAAAAAAGAGATGAAAAGAGTGAGAGCAATAAAGAGTAAGAGAGAGAGAAAAAGAGAGAGAGAGAGAGAGAGAGAGAGCAAGACAGAGAGAGACAGACAGACAGAAACAAAAGAGAGAGAGAGCAAGAAAGAGAATGAGAGAGAAATAATGAGAGCACGCGTGCGAGAGAGAGAGCAAGAAAGAGAAAGAGAGAGAGAGAGAGAGATGGATTTTACACCTTGTAGGTATAAATAAATGTTAATAAAGCTCTAATTTGATCCTGTTTGCAGCTCACCTTTCCAAACTCAACCACTGGAGACAAACCACTGTATGAAATAAATAAATAAATAAATAAATAAATAAATAAAAAGGTAAAAAGTTCTCTATAAAATCACTACTTAAATAAAATATCATTTTAAACCTGCTGTGATAAACAGTGTGATCTTGACTTTGGACAGTACAGTACCTGGACAGTAGGTTTGTTCAGGTTGTTTCAGTCTATAGATGTACAGAAGAGCACGAATAATCAGAACACACACTGACCTGCTGCCTGCTGGACACGTGATGCATCTGATACCTGTGTACCATGTGTCCTGTTCATTACAGCTGAGTTTCTGACTGTTTTTTTAAAGCTTTTTGAGCTCTCACTAAAAGTGACTAAAATTGAGTTCGCAACTGCCATATTATTCTGGTTTTTACTTCCTTCCTTATTTTGGTTGAAACTTGAGCAAATAAAATGTTCGAGAAGCAAAATCCTGCAGCTTTTACTGACTGATCTGAGTGTAGTCTGGTCTGGAATAATAAATAAACAACAGATACAATCGTTTAGATTGCCCATGTCGCCTTACTGCAATGTCACAAAATCACTTTATACTACTTAAATGACTATTTTGGAGAGAGAGAGAGAAAAAGAAAAAGAGAGAGAGAAAGAGTGTGTGTGTAAGAGAGAGAGAGAGAGACAGAGAGAGAGAGAGAGAGAGAGAGAGAGAGAGAGAGAGAGAGAGAGAGAGAGAGAGTGAGTGTGTGAGAGAGAGAGAGAACGAGAGAGAGAGTGTGTGTGTGTGTATGTGTGAGAGAGAGAGAGAGAGAGAGAGAGAGAGAATGAAAAAGAAAGAGAGACAGAGAGAGAGAGAGAGAGAGAGAGAGAGAATGAAAAAGAAAGAAAGAGAGAGACTGGGAGAGAGAGAGAGAGAGAGAGAGAGAGAGAGAGGGAGAGAGAGAGAGAGATAAAGAATGAAAAAGAAAGAAAGTAAGAAAGAAAGAAAGAAAGAAAGAAAGAGACTGGGGGGAGAGACAGAGAGAGAGCAAGAAAGATAGAGATATCCTATAATGATAATCATCCTATAGAACTCACTGCATGTGTAAGAAACTTTATTTACTTCATTCTGCACAGTTTCATTTAGGAGCCCGGTCATGACTGGAAGTGAAACTGTGTGGTGTCATTCAATCAGAATTTGTTTCCTGTCACATATTTAACATTTTCCGCGCACTTGCTAGTCTGACGCCACAACAGTAAAACCCGAAGCTAAAGCTAGGTAACAGTACGCTAATGTCCAGTCAGTTCTACTCTTTTAGCTTCCTTGAAGACTTAATATCCTTAAAACTTTCCTGAAAGTGTATCCTGAGGTAATTTAACACAATACTGATATAATCGTTACATTAACGAGCAGGAACCTGCCTTTAGGTTCACCACCGTCCTTACTTCCTGTCACTGCTAAGCATTGTGTGTTTGTGTGTACGGTTCATCGATGTACAACATTATTAACGCAAGTTACGGTGTTCCTTGCAGGATAATTACTGTGTACTCGCTGCCTGTGTAACACAACCATGACCTTTTCTTTCTGAGAGAGAGAGAGAGAGAGAAACAGGGAAGAGAGAGAGAGAGAGAGATAGGGGGGTGGGAGAGAGAGAGAGAGAGTTGGAGACAGACAGTGATTTCCTGCTAATTCAGCAGGAACTCTTTGTGCCTTTCCGATCCATGTTCCATCACAAACCGGAATAGGGGTGTGTTTGTGTGTCTGTGGGAGAGGGGGTGGGGCAGGAGGTGGGGGGTTGGGGCAGAAAAACATACAACTTTTCAATAAGACTCAGAAAGAAAGACTTAGATGGAGACCGGACAATGAGTAAGAGTGAACTGGACAGAGTGTTCATCCTGCAGCAGAAAACTGAATTACACTGTCAGGGAATGTATGGTTTAGAGTGGAGAGAGAGAGAGGGAGAGGGAGAGAGAGAGAGAGAGAGAGAGAGAGAGAGGGAGAGAGAGAGAGAGAGAGAGAGAGGGAGAGGGAGGAAGGAGCACAGGTCAGCAGGAAAAGAAGAGATTTGCTGACATGCTATTTTCAGTGCACACACCCTTCATAAGGTACGAGTACACTGTAGTGATTTTAAAAGAGACAGTGTGTGCAGTGTGTGTGAAGTAACAGTGGCAAACATCTGCCTTAGTGATATGCTATAGAGCTGTAACACACACACATCTCTGTCAGGGTCATCTGAGCACACACACGCACAATCACACACACACACACACACTCTCTGTCATACACACGCTCACTCACACACACACACACTCACACTTCAGAGCTGGTGTCCTTTACAAACCTTCACTACAGTTCACAATGAAACACTACAATTATCAGTATAGTGTTCGAGTCACTAGCAGGAGTGGACTGTACTGTGGTGCTTCAGTTGCTCATGTTGCTCATGATGTATATGATGTATATGGTGTATATGATGTACTGTGTATCAGCTGTATATGATGTATATGGTGTATATAATGTACTGTGTATCAGCTGTATATGATGTATATGGTGTATATGATGTACTGTGTATCAGCTGTATATGATGTATATGGTGTATATGATGTACTGTGTATCAGCTGTATATGATGTATATGGTGTATATAATGTACTGTGTATCAGCTGTATATGATGTATATGGTGTATATGATGTACTGTGTATCAGCTGTATATGATGCATATGGTGTATATAATGTACTGTGTATCAGCTGTATATGATGTATATGGTGTATATGATGTACTGTGTATCAGCTGTATATGATGTATATGGTGTATATAATGTACTGTGTATCAGCTGTATATGATGTATATGGTGTATATAATGTACTGTGTATCAGCTGTATATGATGTATATGGTGTATATAATGTACTGTGTATCAGCTGTATATGATGTATATGGTGTATATAATGTACTGTGTATCAGCTGTATATGATGTATATGGTGTATATGATGTACTGTGTATCAGCTGTATATGATGTATATGGTGTATATAATGTACTGTGTATCAGCTGCATTTGATGTATATGGTGTATATAATGTACTGTGTATCAGCTGTATATGATGTATATGGTGTATATAATGTACTGTGTATCAGCTGTATATGATGTATATGGTGTATATAATGTACTGTGTATCAGCTGTATATGATGTATATGGTGTATATAATGTACTGTGTATCAGCTGCATTTGATGTATATGGTGTATATAATGTACTGTGTATCAGCTGTATATGATGTATATGGTGTATATAATGTACTGTGTATCAGCTGTATATGATGTATATGGTATATATAATGTACTGTGTATCAGCTGCATTTGATGTATATGGTGTATATAATGTACTGTGTATCAGCTGTATATGATGTATATGGTGTATATGATGTACTGTGTATCAGCTGTATATGATGTATATGGTGTATATGATGTACTGTGTATCAGCTGTATATGATGCATATGGTGTATATAATGTACTGTGTATCAGCTGTATATGATGTATATGGTGTATATAATGTACTCTGTATCAGCTGATCAGTTTCATCAGTAAACATCCTTTCCATTTCACTATATCTTACTATAATCTTTACTATATTATTAAACATCTATCATATTTTACAATATTCTGTTTTTTTGCTACAGTTCATCATTGCCCTGTGTGACGAGTAACGAAGGAAAATAATTTCACTGCATTACATCACGTGTATGGAATATGTACGTGACAAATAAAAACCTTGAACCCCGAGGAGACATTTTATTAAAGACGTGAGCCAGAGACACTACGAGTCAATATGTTGAAGCCTAAACCTTTGAAAGTAGCCGGGAATCATATTCCTATTAATATGAGAGCGAAAATGTACATTTTATAGTTTGGAATAATTAATATTCCAAAGAAATTAATTCAGGACACAGAGCAGTGCAGATACACACGACACAAAGTTAGCGTTCTGGCAGGACGCATGGGGTGCTTACCCATAATCCTCCTCTCTGCATCATTCAATTCAATTCAATTTATTTATATAGCACTTTTAACAATAGACTTTGTCTCTAAGCAGCATTACAGAAGTATAGAAACATTTAAGTTAAGTTTCTATTTATCCATATCATTTATCCTTAATGAGCAAGCCTGAGGCGACAGTGGCGAGAAAAAACCTCCCTGAGATGATGTGAGGAACCAGGCTCAGAAGAAAACCTCATCCTCATTTGGGTGACACTGGACAGTAAATAATGTCCTTCAACACCTGGGACACACTCTAGAGGTGGGCACACACTCTGGCATCACAGCATCACACACCTTCACACTCACATCAATCCACTTCCTTAGAGGAAAACAGAGTACCACAAGAACCCAGGACCCCCAGAGCGGTGAGTCAGTGACACTGCCTTCTCTCTTCACCTCCAAACCTGGTGGAAATGGAAACAATTCAAACTGGTGCACTTGTGTAGATATTTCCAAATTGGTCCAAAAACAAAACTACGAGATAAGATAAGCTAGAACTTTACTAATCCTGAAGGAAAGGCTGAAACTGGGAAAGCAAGCTGTAGGCTGTAGAAATACCCGGAGCGGTGATGTGACTCCGCACTACACACACACACACACAGCTCTTTATTACTGCTGTACTGTTGCTTGGACACTCTTTCAAATTAGTTTCCGGTCCTCCTTCTCAATTAGTGATGCACTGGAACATGAAAGAAAAAAAATGTCCGAAAAACAAAAATAAGGGATCGTCTAGTACATGATGTAGTCGTCTCTGGAGCACAATTAAGTGTTTTCAGTAGCAGGAAAACGTCTTGTTAACGCAACAATGAAGGTGCAAATGCATTTTGAAAAGACTTTAAATGGTTTCTGGTGGAAACTAGCACTTTTTTTTTGTTTGCTGGCTTACAGCATACGGATGAAAACGATGATCCGAGATTCTGTGAAGCTGAGGGAAAGAAAATACATTGCTTTATACTGTTGACTAAACAGATTATACATCTATCCTTCCCGACTCTGGATTTCAACATCTGTATTAAGTTCCCAGTGTCTCCATAGCATTACCTTTACATTCGACTGCCTCACGCTTTTAGTGACACAACATTGATCCAATCCGATCACAGATCATGATAGCTGGAAGCTCAAGGGCCCTACAGTGGCTCTCTGACAATCCTGGGAACTCTGCAGTCTTTTTCCGTTGCTAGCTTCGAACCTAACTGCTCGCTACTCTCGCTGCTCTCCCATGCCACATGAAAGCTACCACTGAACAACAGTGCGAGAAGAAATAGAAATAATTTGACGGTTGGGAACACTTGTGGGCTGTGAGGACATTCCCTAAGGATAATTACTTTATTTACTTTCACATTACTCATCACAATGCATGAGGGTTTTTTCTTTCTTTCTTTTTTTTTTTGCAGGAATGCCCGTCAGGATCGAGTCGGCCTTCAACTTGAGACGCTAGACTGCTGAGCGTGCCCTGGACTTCTCTCATATCGAAAGTCGGTCAGGGTTTTTACTCAGTTCAGTATGAGTGAGTTAGCAGTGCTTCCTGGGTGGCTCTCCAGAGCGGGAAGGTGTGTGCCGGGGCTGAAGCCACTGGGGGTTGGACCGCGTTCAAGCAATCGGGAGTGACTTACATTGATGGGAACTGGCTGGAACTTAAACAGAGAGAAAATGGCTACTTGGCTACATGTTACTGCATGCCTATAATTTACTCACTTTTAGTGTTTTATAGGAACACTGGCTGTTCTTGTTATAAGGTTTGGTTCAAACAGAGACGGTGTTACTGCGGCTTTATGCGGCTGAATCATGACCCGTAAGAACATGTGCAAGACATTGCAGTTTGAAACATTATCGTAGTTTGTTTGTATAATTATTAGTAGTTTGTACAGCCACCATTCTTTGAAAGCTTGAGATGTATCCCTGCTGGACGAGCTTAGAGCCGAGCAGAACTCCAACTAATATTGAGTCCAGTTGTTATTCTGTAAGAACTCATGACCAGAGCAAGTTCTTCCCTGCTGTTAAACACCAGTGTCTTGGGTTTGATTCTCAGCTCAGGCGTTAGCTCGGGCAGTGGTAGCTCAAGTGGTTAAGGCTTTGGGTTGTTGATCGGGGTTCAAGCTTCCACTGTTGAGCCCCAGGCCCTTAACCCTCACTGCTTCAGGGGTGCTGTATCATGGTCTGAACCCAAACTTCCAAAGATATGCAAAGAAGAAAAACTTCACTGTGCTGTAATGCTTATGTGACACAATATTCTATTCTATTAAAAATGGTGGGGAGAGGTAGTTCAGGTACGATGGACTATGGATTGGAGGGTCCATGAACCCCTCATCCCTGAACAAGGCCCTTAACCCTCGACTGGTCAGTTGTATAAAGTAAGATGTATGTAAGTAAGTCACATTCAAAACGAATGTAATTCAAATCACTAGCTGATTGAGACGCAGCCAAACACACACACACACACACACACACAAATTAAATTAGGGGTAAAACAGAACAGGTGTGAGTGATCAGTGGGACATATGACATGGTCATGAGACATGCTGGGGCTGATGGGTAAGCAGCTAACTGTATGAAATGCCGTTCTTTAATAAATAAAGAGATGTAAGCCTGTGGTGCAAGAAGAATAAACCGCATTATGGCGGGAACTGTGACTCCGCTCCATGCCTGGCCACATCACACCACTCCAGAATTGATTATTTTCCTAGAAGAGCACAACTGTAAGCCTTTTATTTAATGGAACATTTCCCTGAGATTGCACAACAATCACTCATATGGGAGGATACCTAAAAGAAAAAGAAAAGCCCGACAAGTGCCAACAGAAATGTTTGTAGTTTGCCGGGCCGTGATGTGGTGTGTGGTCCGACCCACAAGGGGGGGAGAGTAAAACACTGGGACTGGGGAGAGGCTGCGTGTATCACAGGTTTACATTGGCGGAGGTTCATCGGGCAGAGCAGGCGGTAAACGAGTCGCAGAACAAAACGTGGATCTGAGATGAGCGTAAGGATAGAGAGGTACAAGGAAGGAAGGAAAGTGGGAAGTACTGAAGAAAAAATAAGAGAGAGAAAGTGGGTGATAGAAAGATGGAGAGAGGTAGAAAGAGAGTAAGAGAGAGAGGGTAGAGAGGGTAGAGAGAGAGTGAAAGAGAGAGAGAGAGAGAGGAAAAGAGGTAGAAAGGTAGAGAGAGATATAGAGAGAGAAAGAGAGGTAGAAAGGTAGGTAGAAATATAGAGAGAGATAGAGAAAGAGAAGTAGAAAGGTAGAGAGAGATATAGAGAGAGAAAGAGAGGTAGAAAGGTAGATAGAGATATAGAGAAAGAGAGGTAGAAATGTAGAGAGAGATATATAGAGAGAGTTAGAAATGTAGCAAGAGATATAGAGAAAGAGGTAGAAAGATTGAGAGAGATATAGAGAAAGAGAGGTAGAAATGTAGAGAGAGATATATAGAGAGAGTTAGAAATGTAGAGAGAGATATAGAGAGGCAGAGAGAGAGGTAGAAAGAGAGAGAAACTGCAGTAGTCTCTGCTGCCAGATTAGCATCTGACGTAGCATTATCACAGCGCTGAAATGAGAGAGAGACAGAGAGAGAGAAAGAGAGAGAGAGAAAAAGATGGGAAGACATAGAGGTGAAGGCAACAAGGAGGCTTTATGGCTGGAACACGACAGTCCTTTTACTGCCACGCAGTGAAAGAAAGAGAGAGGAGAGGCGAGAGAGAACAGGCTTCACAGCAGGAGACTGCAGGATTGGACTAGAGAGTGAGAGAGAGAGAGAGAGAGAGAGAGAGAGAGAGAGAGAGAGAGAGAGAGAGAGGGATAGAGGAAGCCAAAGGAAAAAGCACCGAAAGATGAAAAACAAAAAGACAAAGGCAATGAGACCAGCACTAGGAGGTTAGAAGGAAGGAGAGGCTTGTTGAAGAGCGGAGGAGGAGAGACAGAAAGGGGGGTGAGAGAGAGAGAGAGAGAGAGAGAGAGAGAAGGAAAAGTAGACAAAGAGAAGAGTGTAGAAATCAAATGCATGAAGAGCGAGAAAGAGATTTCAAATGCTGAACACACACACACAGGTACATAATTTGCATGTATTTATTGTTATGCATCATTATTTCTTCATACTTTATTACATTTTATTAATAAATATTTGTGATTTATTTTTACAATAATAATTATTCAAGAATAATATTATTATATAAAATATAGAATAATACATACAAAACATTATTTTATAATATTATTTTAAACCTTTTTTCTGATTTTTTAAAATATTTTTTTATTTGTTCATTTATCCACAATAATATTTGTTCCTGAGAAACGCTCTCGTCTTATGCTGAGCTCCATTTCCTGCCATCGTCACGGATTCACAAATATTTTTTACTTCATCTGAATGAAAGCGATCCTCACAGAATCACTGCACCGAGCCGCACATGCCATCTTTGGCTTGTAAGAGCTAAGCATCGGCATACACACACCTTCTTCTCACTCATGATAGAAATGACTCTCACACAGCAGTGTGCCCTTCCGAACGGAGCGCGAGAGGCAGCGCGCATGCCGGGAATTCCAGAGGCAGCGGCATCGTGACGGGAAAAACGGAGGCTCTGACTCCCACTTACTCGTGGAATGCAACTCTTTAACCTTTTAATCAGCAAAGCGGCTAAGACAACGATGAAACGGCTTTCGTTTAACTCTCGTAAAAACACACAGAGTGCTTCGCTCATCATAGCGCGATACCTGAAAAAACATTCCTCCTTTATAGTCCAGGGAGAGACACCTGTGTGAGGTCATGAACAAGAGGGTACAAGTGGTAACGGGGAGGAAAACTTAGGCCAGAAGTGAGCGTAGTCATGATCACTTGCACACCACACACACACACACACACACACACACACATCTGAGCTATTCACATGAAGGCAGGTGAAAGGATGATGAGCCACAGGATAGAGACAGAACTCTTTGCTCTTTTTATCAGAAGATTCCGACTCATAACACAGAAGCTGTAATAAGAGACGAGTTTAGTACAGAGTTTAAGAATCAATAGCCAGAGGAGGGCTACTTCCTGCCAAAGCTGGAGAGGAATAAAGAGTAAAAAATAGAGATGACACAGCTCTGATGCCCAGGATCGATAATAAGACAATAGTACAAAATAAATAAATAAATAAAAATAAAATAAACACAAATAATAATGAATAATAATAATAATAATAATAATTATGGTGGTCTGGATATTAAAGAAAAAATCGTTACTAAATTGCATCTGATCCTGTAACAAAAGAAATAAAAAATAAAAAAAATCCAATACAATAGGGTCATTTTAAAAGGGATTTAAAAGAGATTTTAAATAAATAAAAAAAAGAAATGTAAATAATTTGTATTTATGTAAATAAATACAAAACAAAATAAAAAAAATAAATAAAATCAAATGAAATGAAATAGGATAAGTTAAAAAATAAAATAAGATAAGATAATCAGTTTCATTTTTAGGAACTGGAATAGTTTAAATACAAACTAATTTAATTGTATTTTTGTTAGGCTTTATTTTTTTTTATCATGCTTATTATATGTCTATTTACAATGCATGTGATTTGTGTGTGTGGTTTTGTATCATGTGTTAAATCATGTTTTAGCTATGTGTGTATATGTTCCTGTATTTTTAAGTAAAAAAAAAAAAAAAGTTTTTAAAGAAAGAAAATTTAAATTCAGTCCAATTATTTGTATAGCACTTTTAACAAAGGACATCTTTTAACAAAAAAATCAGACTGATATCAGATTGATATTGGTATCGATATCAGCTGATATTCAGGGATTCTGTAATTAATCAGAAAAATAAAATCCCTTTTTTAAATGTTCCTTTAAATTTGTATTTCTAGGACACATCTCAAATGTGTCCTAGAAAAATAAATAAATTAATTAACAAACAGTAAATAAATAAATAAATAAATAAATGAATAATATTTTTTAATTCTTAGATTTGACACTTGCATAACTATTTCATGTTTTTTGGGTCAAAAATTCCGACCTTGTTTTTTGCCCAAAAATGATAAAATTCTCATTACTCTGAAAGTTTCCTCAAGTTGACAGGTTTTATTTCCCATTAATCAACTTTCAACATAATCCATCCAATATAATGCGAGTGCTGCGCCTGAGCATCTTTCACACTGAGATAGGAGCACTGGCTAAAAGATTACTGCAGCGGAATGAGGAAGGGGGCGGAGCTTCCAGGTAGCGTGTTTTAAAATGTAGAGTTTGTCTACGATATTGTCAATCAGGTCAGATTCACATGTCTACTGTGGACAAGACCAGTACAGCGCTCCTACACAAATTGTGTCCGTTTGGCAGGTCTGTGTATTGTTACAGTTATAGTCAAAAATACTGGAATATAATTTGATGCTCATGATCAGAGCATTTCTTCTTAAAAAATTAACCTTTCAAAAATTTTAAAATGCTTACATTACACAGCGAAGCATCTGAAAACACTTGCGTCGCTGTAAAGCACGTGTAACAAAGTAAGACGCTTTAGCCCGCGTCATTCCCGTCAGGAGTTTATTCACTTTCCGTCTCTTTGAATGGATGTACCAATGTGGAGGAAGAGCACCGAGTTTTCTTAATGGACAGACGAATCCGTGGTGTTTTAAGCTGCAGGTACAACCAGGACCATGAAGCTGATTGTTTTGAGTTGAACGAGTCACATGACCACATCACATGACTAAAATTACATCATAGTTGTTGAATAGCCGTGTTCTTAGTCCACACAGAAACAACACAAAATAAAGCATTTTTAAATTGTCTCCACATGGGAGAGCACGCTGTGAAAAATAAGGAACACCAAAACATAGAAAAATGCTGTGTGTGCATGTGTTTTAATTTATCCAGATTAGCACAGCCATTAAGATCTCTGTCCTGTTGTCTCACAGAAGAGTTTTATTGTCTCTTCATATTTTGTAATAGTGAAGTGTCTGCATATCATGCTAGCAGGACAGTTATATATCGGTTGTATTTTCGTTGCAATTCGTTCGCTCGGTTTTGTCAAAACTTGCTCAAGGGTCCAACAGCGGCAGCTCGGTGGTGCTGGGGCTTGAACCCCTATCTTACTGTCACCGACCCAGAGCCTTAACCAGTTGAGCTACCACTACTGATCAGAAGGTTGTGAGTTCGAATCCCAGGTCCATCAAGCTGCCACTGCTGGACCTTGAGCAAGGCCCTTAACCCTTGCTTAGTTATATATATATATATAGTTATATATGTATAAAATGAGATGAAATGCAAGTCGCTCTAGATAAGGGCGTCTGCTAAATGCCAGAAATATAAATGTACTACTGTGTAGTGCGTTCAATTTAGACATACATATCGTTTTGCCAAATTCAACAGACAGTAAAGTTTGTTAGAACTGCCCAGGCTATTAATTTGTCCACCCCTTCAACACACAACCATATAATTACACAAAACCTACACCGCCTACAAAAGGAATAAATAAATAAATCATTACAAAACAGGAAAATGTAAAACTTTTCAGGATGGGAAACATTTTCTTCATTTAGTTGTTAAATGCACACCAAGGCTTCGGGACATTTACAGTGAGAGGATGTCGGACATTTTCATCTCCCAGCGTGTGAACCACACAAAGATCTGGTCCAGTGTACAATGACATTAAGTAATGATAATCTGCAGCGACACCTGAGATGGTCTGACGAGTCTCACGCTGATGAGCCATGGACAGGAGAGAACTTTCTGCAAAAGATGATCAATGAAAACAGGAATTCGTTTCAAGAGGTGAAAAATCAAATTTGCACCAATTTGCCGCTCACCCCGGATATAGCTGTACAGCCGAGATGTTTAGATGTTTAATGTATGAGAAGTGGCCTTTAGTTTTGCACCGGAGCTGCGAGGTTAAAGATGGTAATATACGTTAAAGGGTTTAGTAGCTAAAGTAATAAATGTGAGTTACATCAAACATCGTTCATCAGTCCCTGATGACTTGGCAGCTTTGTGATTAAGGGGTTGGACTTCTGATCAGAAGGTTGTGAGTCTGAATCCCAGGTCCACCAAGCTGCCACTGCTGGGCCCCTGAGCAAGGCCCTTAACCCTCAATTGTATAAAAAAAACTGACATAAAATGCAAGTCGCTCTTGATAAGGGCGTCTGCCAAATCCCAGAAACTTAAATGTACTTGAATTTGATGAAATTGCAAGCACATGATTCTTCTATTAAACTCCTTTCGCTGGAGAAACATATTTCTATGAACACGAGAATCAGAGGGCTATGGCTGAATGCGTATTGTTATGTCACGTGACATGTCTTGGCCGAAACCTGTGTACATCTTTGGTCATTTTGAAACATTTCAAGTTCCTCCGAATATCGAAAAGTTTGCTTGGGTTTGTGTCGATTTCTGCAATCAAAAAAATAAAAAAATCCAATCTATACTCATTATGGTTTTTTAATATTGGCTCAGAATAAAAAAATAAAATAAGCAGTTTATTTACATGTAGTTTTTATTATATATTATCCTATTACTCCACAGGTTCATATCAGTGCACTCTAGTACATAGCCAAGTCTTTGGTAACAGCGAGGGACTTCCAATCATAAATCAATACGGACTTCCAATCATAAATCTTTTAAAAAATGCGTGTGTATTATTGACATGGTGCGGTCTTCTCTTAATGAGATGCTTATTTTGCATTTATGGAAGGAGTCTCCAGTGTCAGCGCTTTCTAACCAGACTTCTCCGTATCATGACAAGCTGCCTTCCTTGTCTTATTAACTGAAGAAAGATGAAGATAAGGGAACGACTGTTATTTATTTGTTATGACACTGACAAATGATAACTTATTTCGCAAACGTTCCACAACGTTAAACATGACGTACAATGTGACGTTTCATTCTTTAGTAAATAAAATAGTATTTAGTATAAGAGGAATAAATCACTCGAGGACATGCTCCACAAAATAATCCACAAAGCTACCATATTATAACAGCCTCATGTCAGGCAGAATCCCATCACAGAGTGGCTGATTATTTTCCAATAAGCATTATTTTCCGTTTCTTAGACCCTTGCCACATTTGGAGGCAGAATTATTTCAGATTAACGATAACGCAGCTGGGTGACTGTGTTGCGATACGACTGCGAACTTTCTTTAAGGAGCAGGGTGTGTTTTCCACATGCTCGGCTTTGATGAGTCTCATCAATCAGCCCTTGAAATCTAGGGAAGAGTTTATATAGGTCATCCAATCTATCACTTCTCTAGAACTAAGACAAATTTGGTTTGAATTAATTTTTTTGTTTAATTAATAAGTGTTAACGACTCACGGCTGCTTAAAACCTATTAACGTGTTAATCCGTGGGACGAAAAATGAAGACAAGCCTGAACTTGTGCTGCTTCGTGTTAGCTCTCAGTGAAATAAATCAATCTTCAGATCAATGTGGTTGAGTGGAATAATCTGGCTTTGGCCTGATTTAGACACTATTGTGCTCTTGCGCTTGATAAAAATCCTAATATTAGCATCTACACTGTGTTATAAATGTATTGTTAGAGCTGTTGCCTGCTAGTGAGGCATTTTTAAGAGACGGTCCAAAATAACGTTTGGTGTTGATGACGTCTCGGTGACGTGTCTGTGGTCACCGGATTCGTTGGGTCAAGGTCTCACTTACAATTATTGATTTATGTATTAGGACAGATTAGGGCAACGTTATAGCAATGTCTATAGCCGGTCAGGAGAACACAGTAATCCGTTCGTCAGCCATTAGATGTGTATCGCCCTCCACCTGCCAGTGTTGGACCTGGAGCACAATGACACTTTAATCTCCAGCTTCAGATCTAATGGTGTCACCGAAAAGCAATATAGTCACCTTCCCTTCCATACGACCTGATTTACTAGCAGTGCAGCCAAAATTGCTGTCCAACACAAGGTCTCGCGTCATAACGTACACGCACACAAAGACAGAGACACGCTGCATGGAAGACACACCCGGGTCTCTCCTTGTCAAGGTGAAAACGGACAAAAACAAATAAATACGCCCATCACGACCTGTGTGTCTATTGAGCACAGACTATAAAGTAGGCGATGGGGGCTGGGTGCCACTTAATGAGACCGTGGAGGTGAAGGCTCTTCCAGCGGAAATAAACGAAGCCAAAGCTGACCACGGTGTGGGCAGCGCTCTCATCGGGCATGCTCGGGAAACGATGTGGCAAGACACCACCACCCCCTCCACCCAGGGAAATGAGAGATGTTTGTGTACTGATGATAAATAACCCCCTTACAGTTTCAGGATCCTCAAGGGAGCGGTGAGTTTTGGGGGTTTTTTTTGGTTTTGTTTCCTCGGGGTTCCATGGAACCAAACACACCATCAGCAAGTCTGCTTTTAGAGTTGCGACTGTCATCTTGAATTCCAAGGTGATGCCATTTTGGCCACAAGCAGCGAATCCCCAATGAGCGGTTTCGGGGGAGAAAATTGGGTTTAAAAATGGCTTTTCGTTTAAGTGGAGAACCAAGAAATATTAGGGGTGACGGATCTTGACAGGTGATGTATGGCTAGCTTAGATAAACACAGGAATCCCTGGAGAGTGAGCTAAAACTAGGAGATCGGCATCACCTTCCAACAATAAATCTGACTTTCGGCACGTCAGCAAATATGATCTAGGAGCTAATGTCAGACGTGGGTCAAATGTGAAGGAACCATTTTTGAAAATATTTCACTGGGTAAAGATAAAGTATTGTGATGTATTTATGTGCATAACCACGAAAAAAATGCCTGTGATATTGAACTCGAACCCAAGAACAAGCTGAAATTTTACTCACATCTTTTCTCTGTTTTCTTAACTTTATATCCAGGGATGTCTTGCTAAACGAATGCAATTATTATTTCCATATCTGTGAATAAGGTTAAATTAGAATTTGACTGTTCTTTAAAAACCAATCAAAAATCTTGTAATGTGAATAGGCAAGAGCTATTAACTGTTACGAACAGTTGCTTGAGCATCCTTTTAATAAACACTTTGTTGTAGGCTTCAACATAGACCCTTTAACTGTTTCTCTAATTGAACAAATCAAAGCAGTTTCAGTGACTTATTTACAAAGTGCGCAACAGTTAACAAGGCTCGAATATTGCTGAGGGACACACCATATGGCTCCATTTAGGAGCAGGCTGCATAGGTAGGCAGCATTTTTGTGTTGCTTTATGCTCCTCGAATAAATGTTGTGCCATTCACCCTAAGTGCTTTGCCTTTCTTTAATGCTTTTTTTGACAAAACATTTTCTGCCAAAACCTACATTCTGGTTGTACCTGAAACCTGGTTAAATTGTCTTTATTTGTCACACAGACACAGTGAAATTCTTTTTTCGTATATCCCATCCTTGGGGGTTGGGGTCATAACACAGGGTCAGCCATGATGCAGCGCCCCTGGAGCAGGGGGGTTGGGGGGTCTTGCTCAAGCGCCCAATGGTGACAGCCTGGTGGTACCGGGGCTTGAACCCTGATCTTCTGGTTAACGACCCAGAATCTTAACCACTTGAGCTACCACCGCACCAAGGTTACGTTGTTGGACTAATGTTCGGAAGGTTGTGAGGTTGAATCCCAGGTACACCAAGCCTCTGCTGCTGCTGTTGGGCCCTTGATCAAGGTATTTAACCCTCAATTGCTCAGTTGCTGTAAATGTATGGTAAACTAGTAAACAGACAAATAAACAAGAATTCCCCTTTACTCTTCTACACTTCCACAGAGATCGTTGATCCAAGCGTACTCACTACTGGCCTTTCATGGCCATGCACTCCACTCACTGAAATGTTCACCCTTGAAGGTAAGCACATTTTCTGCCTCATTGGACAAACTCTGTGGTATCATTAGATCTAGAGAGCGAATGAACTCTTTCCTTATTTTACCCTTTATCCATCAGGATGAAGAAGGAATAGCAGAAACCGTGGGACAGGGAGAAGAGCGCCAACTGTCAAACCTGCTGGAGAATGAAGAAATCCATTCATACATCCTTTCATCTGTTCTATACTCCATCCTCTGGTATGGTGTGATCTATACTCATTCTAGTGCTGCTTAGTGCCTCAATGTTCTGCTCTTCAATCTTTTTCAAAGGTTTCCCAACACTACGGGCTGAACATACCATTGGCAAAGGACGACACTCAGGGATACTTGTTTTTCTGTTATGTGCCTCTAGTGTGTATATATGACTTGTATGAAATGTTGTACCATGACAAAAACATGAATATAATGCAAAGAAGCAATAAAGGAACCTATAAACTATTTTCAAGATCCAGGCAGTGTCTTAGGAGTGCTCTTGATTTTCCACACTTGTTCTTCAGTGTGCGCTTTAGCTTTGCTCCATCGATAGGGAGTGAACACGTACAGACTGGTCTACATTTGCTAATTTGACTGATGCTTACAACTGAAACAGGATCAAACTAAGTCAGGAGAGTGTTGAGGTTCTTGCTCAAGGATCAAAAACATCGCAATACAACAGTGATCAAAGCTTTAACCACCGGTTCCAAGCTGGTGCAGAGAAATCGACGAATCATGGAACAGTAATGCAAGTTTAGTGAAGAAGTATTTGTTGTCTAAAATTTGACCCTCTCCTTGGTAAAGTGGTCTCCCTTGATTTGTCCAGTTGCTGCAGTCACCAGTGTTCAACATCAAGGATCAATATCAAGGACACCAGGGCAGCAGTAGACCAGTAAATTAAGGGTTTTGCTCAAGATCCCAGCCATGGTACATGATAGTCCAGGGGCACCATTGCGTCTCCAGGAACCAACGTCCTCCTATCAACCCCTACCAGTCCTAACGCTTTTGGTTTCAGACTAGTACCACGACCTACCCTTGGACTCTCACTCAAACCACATGAATGCTAATCAACCTTCAAAACCTCAAGCAGGTCAAACAAGAGTGGGCAGCTGCCCTTGATGCCCCAGGGTCTGAATCCACGATTGCTTTCTAATTAGGTTAACATTGGACTTGTGGTCTACAATATACAGTATGAGCTATAAATAATTGCTGAATGTAAAGTGGGTGGGGCTAATCCTGGTTCATGTCACATGGTCTATCTATATAACTTTAGTCAATCCGATATAATGAATTCTGAAAAGAAAAAAAACACACTACCCTAGGTTATCTGGTGGCTTCCTTCTTCGGTCAGTTTCTCAAAAATCAGCAGAGAAAGCTCCGTAAGTTCTGATTATTCTCATTAACGCTGTTGTGTTTAGCTCGGCTTGACTTACAGAGCAGACTCGGGAGTCTTGGCATTCTCATCAGTATAATGGGACAATACTGCTAGTTTTTTTCAGCAGTGCAAGCAGTGTTTGAGCTGCTTCCGTATCCCGTGACATGCCATCAAATCAGATATCGACCAATTTAAAATCTAAAAAAGCACAAATTCGGGCACAAAATGTTCAGGAAAGTCAATTTTCTCTTCTTACAAGTTCGCACATAATGTAATTTGTGCCAGATGGGGGAAAAGAAGGAACAAGCTGAATATCACAAGTGGAAAAAATGCAACATAGACATCCTAATATTTCGAGTGCACAATTAATTTCAAGATATATTTGCACCCTTTTACAACAAGCTTTAAAAAAGGAGGTTCAGTACAAGGTAGAAAATGACACCTTTTCTTAAACCAGATAATCATCGTGCATTCCAATCAGTCTTATATTCCAGTACGATACGATATGGTTAGTCATTCAGCTCACGCATGCTCAGGTCATGTATATGCTACAGAAATCTAAAATCTGAAGCCAGCATAGTGTTTATCCTTCTATACTTATTCACCATCTCTCTCTTTTCTTCTCTGTTTTTTTTTTCCAACCCTGTCTGGCCCGTGTCCAGCATCTCTCCTGTATTCTCCCCGCTGGACCACTCATGAGGCACGGAGGAGTGCTATTTTTCTTTCTTTTTCTGGTCATCTCTTGTGTTATCATCCCCCTCTGGATGGCTATCTCACTCCCTGTACTACGTTTATCAGTGTGTTCCAGCCTGTCACACACACACACACACAGGTCAACAAAGAGCTCCATCGGCCCAGGGATGAGCGCTGAAGCCCTGGGGTGAGCTGGTGGGCTAAAATGGGGGGTATTTCATTTTTATTTAGGGTTAAAGAGACAAATATCACCATCGCTGATGCATAGGAAATGCCCAAAAGGGATCTAAAGATACATTTTTCTTGTGACTTGGCCGTGTAATGCAAGTGATTAGATGAAGTTCGAAAGCCGTGGTGTTTATTTTTCCATGTTTTCCTTCAGATCATCTTGCATTAATGGGCTTAGAAGAATTAGAAGTAAATTTGCTACAGAAAGCGTGAACATTAGGCACTACTTTACGTATTCACGTCACCTTAATCAGAAAAAAATAAATAAATAAAAATAAAAAAAGCAATAAAACTCACATGGAGTTAATATAATTTTAAGACAAATTAGGATACACAAATATTATAATATTTTTGGTGCTATTTAGTTAGACATTGCTTACATTAAAGGATCCATGTATCTTCAATTTAAAACTAATTCATTTTTAAGCACAATACGGGTGAATCCCAAGCAGTTTAATACTCACTACAGATGCTCACTCTATCAGGTGTAATGGAATTACCAAAAGCAGCAACTACTTTTTTTATATATGAAAAAGAAAAAGCATGAAAAATAAAGTCCACCAATAATTGACATGCATTTATTCCGAGCTATTTTTCTACGTCAACGTCGCACGGCGTTTGCTAGGCCGAAAAGATAGAGGAAGCATTTCAATAGACTTCCATTAGGCGAGTGAAAGTAGAACACGGGATTTTAAACATTCGGATGCTGCGTTTGAGTACATAGATATGATGAAAATATAATATTGCTGCAGGAGTGAAATTAGTTCTGACGTGTGTAGCGCCAATAAACCCATTTAAGACACTGATTGATGAAAGAGATGATACACTTCTTCATTCCAAACGTGAAATAAATGAAACTGAGCGTAGTAAAACTCTAAAATATTAACATATAATGATATATGTTAGAGGAAGAGAGTGAGGAATGGAAAGAGATCGTCTCTTCCACTAACACGCGCATGCCTGAGTTTTTACTCACTGCATGCCACAGACAAAAGGTGACACAGTGGAAGATCCACATGGTGGACTAATTTTTTTTTTTTCACTCTCTCGCTCTCACCCTCCCTGTCTCGCTTGACCGCCTCTCTCTCTCTCTCTCTCTCACACACACACACACACACACACTCCTCTTTTATTACATATAATCCCCGCCTTTCCCCTCGGTCTCCATGTCTCCCTTTGTCTCTCTGTTAAACATCTCTTCTTGTATTTGTCTCCTGATTTCTGCAATCGAGATTGTAGCCATACTTGGACTGTTGTCTCTCTCTCTCTCTCTTTCTTTCTCTCTCTCTCTTTCTCTGTCTCTCTCAACATGAATTGGCTTTTCTTTGATAGATAAATGAGCCTATTATGCCCAATTGAATCAATTCATTAGTGGTAATGGATCATTTCTGCCTGTTTCCACTTAAACAGAGAGGAGGAGGAGAGAGCGAGAGAGAGAGAGCAAGAGAGAGAGCAAGACAGACAGACAGACAGACAGACAGACAGAAAGACAGAAAGAAAGAAAGAAAGAAAGAAAGAAAGAAAGAAAGAAAGAAAGAAAGAAAGAAAGAAAGAAAGAAAGAAAGAATTGATGCTATTCTTCCTTCATATTTAAGAAGACTGCAGAAGTCTAGACCTAACATCACATGATGTTGAATGGTACATGCAGAAACACACAAAAGGACACACAAATGGACACACACACACACACACACACGTGTGCACACACAAGCAGGCAGTGATTCAATTTAGCCTTGAAGCACAGCAGGTCTGTGATAGACACAGAAGAGCGCCTGCAAGAGAGGAGTAGGGGGTGTGTGCGTGTGTGTGTTTGTGTGTGTGTGTGTTTGTGTGCGTGTGTGTTTGTGTGTGTGCGTGTGTGTGTGTGTGTGTGTGTGTGTGTGGAGGGGTGCGAGGAGCAGGAGCCAAATTGAAAGTTAGTGTGCAAAGTGAATTATCGTTGGCTCCGTTAAGCCTCACTGGCTAGGAGGTGTGTGTGTGTGTGTATGTGTGTCTGAGAGTCATGATGGTCTGGAAATATAAAGCTGTATTCTGGAGGAGAAATATTGGAAGAGCCAGATGAAACACCCACAAACACACACACACCTGACTCTCGATCCTTCCCCAGCTCCCGCACCTCAAACCCAGTCCAGCATGATGATCATTAGGATCAGATTCAGCTTCCGTCCCTGGGTTTGCTCTTTAATCCGGTGAGCTGAGAGGACGCTCGCTCGACCCACAGGTGACGTTCCACAACACTAAGCACGATTTCACCCAAAGATTCAATCTAATTTCAATTAAAATGAAAAGAAATTAAAAGAAAGTGCTGGCATCAGCACCACCGCCACCGCTACATGCTGCTTTCTATCACATCAACTACCAGAGGAAAGTTTGGACTCACCTCCTGGTACAAAGCTTCTCTTCATTTTTCACAATCATTAGTATTTTTACGTTAACTAAGAATAACACGTACAAAATGCACCTCCAGAATTATTATGCATAAATATCGGGCACCCTTATTATAAATGCATAAATATTGGCACCCCTATACATTTTTTGGTTTATAGGACCAACCAGTAAATTCTGCCATTTATATTACTTTAATCACTCACCAGTGGGGTATAAACACGAGGCGAGGTGACATGAGGCCAAATTTCTTAATCATTCAGCAAGATGGAAAAGATTAGAGATTACAGTAACGAAGTGATGAACTTCATATATAAATATAGCAACATGCCTGAGATCTACTGTCAGGACAATAATTAAGAGCCGAAGCTGTAATGACCTACCAGGAAGAGGACGAGAGAGCGTTTTGCCCCAGCACACAGTAAAGAGAACTGACAGAGAGGCAAAACATTTCTCCAGGGATCACAGTCGGGGATTTTTTTTTTTTTGGTGGGGGTCACAGAGTCTCCAATTAGACTCCGCCTCTGTGCCAACTATCTGGAAGGCATACTAGAAGAAAGCTGTGCCTTTCATCTAAGCACAAATATAAATGCTGGTCAAATAGACAATGCTGGAAATGTAACCAGAAGTGGGTTCTCTGGTCAGATGAGGCAAAAAATAGAGCCTTTCTGGCAAGAAAAATGGAGTATTGGTGTTTGATTATAAAGAAAAAGAACCTAATCCCCACTGCTAAGGATGATGGAGTGAGTATCTGTGAAGCTGTCTAGCTGTTCTTCCTCCAAAGATCCTGGGGACCTTGTTAGGTAGGATACATGACATTTTAAAGTCCATGAAGTACCGAGAGATTTTAAAATGAAAGACCTTGCCTTTGCCAAGAAGTTACAACTGGATCATGGTTGGATCTTCCAGCAGGACATGATGATCAAACAACATGTTCAAATCCACACATAAATAGTTCAAGGAGTGCAGATGCAAGCTTTTGGCTATCCCAGTCTCCTGAAGTAAACCCCAGTGAAAAACCTGAACAGGAGAATGTGGGTGAGTTTGTACTGAGGAGTGCTCTCAGATACCTTGGTGGGGTTTTTTTTTTCTTTCCCCTCCAATTTCATCAAAGATTATAGGAGAGGACTTTGTGCTGTTACTCTGCCTGGGAAGTTGCATGAAGCAGTGATGATGATAATGTAGTGTTATGGAAAAATACACTTTATTTTGTCTATTGTGTCCTAAAAATGGACTGGTGTCATATGCAGGTTTTATTCCTGTCATAGTGTCTCATTTTTCCTGGTATATTTTCCAAAACCAAGACCAGGATAGAGCTGTTACTAAAGACAAATGTACGAACAAAGATTAAGTTAATCAACCACAAAAACATCTTTACCAAGGGTGCTAATATTTTTGGCTCTGCCTGATGTTAAGCGGACCCGATAAACTGGTGATGTGGTTATTAATACCACACAAGCATGTTTCCTATAAAAGGAACAGGGCAATGTCTTGAGAACCCTCCCCAGAATTACATCTCCACACAAACAGAGTGGCGGTGATAGATAAAAGCACAAAGCCTGGTCGAGACGTCCTTACTGCTGCCTGAGGACAATAGGTCCCCTCTGATAGATGCCCTGCTGCTGTGCCCGATAGAAAGGATGGCTTCCACCAAATCCGCCAGTACGGTGACAAAGCACGCTAAGAATAATGAGGCGGGTATTGCCGTGTCTGACTGGAGCAGCTACGGAAACGAAAACTAGCCGGCGTGACTGTTTCCTGTCTATTACATCAGCGCTGATGGACTGTACGGCTGGGAAACAGGCCGAGGGCCAGTGACAGGATGAAGTGCTCTTCGGGTAATTGGGCTGACATCATGGTAAAGTATCATATCATGTCTTATCATATAGGAGGTACTGGGGGGGAAAGTGAAAGGAGAAAACGTATGGTAAAAAAAATCCAAGCATTAGTTTCACAGACTTCACCGAATTGTTGTCTGGGAGTGAAGAAAGCACTTAATGTTCATTTTCATAGCGAGGCCACCAGAGCTGTTCAATTAGCTCCATTATCATCCACATTCACGCTTAAAATGTCAGAAAGCTAAAATCCTGATCTCACCAAAAGGCCGCTATGGAAATATCTATTATCTTCATCAGTACTGAATTTTAATGTCAGTGAAAAGCCGGTATATATGACAGAGTGTGTGAGTTTGTGAGTGGTTGAGTGAGTGAGAGAGAGAGAGAGAGACAGAGAGAGAGAGAGAGAGATGGGGAAAAAGAGTGAGAACAAGAGATGCCGCAGTACTCACAGTGTGCTCTAATGACAGAGTAGAAGACTAAGCGACCACACCTCCTCAATATTACACACACACACACACACACACCTTCCACGACTTTCTGTATGTTCCCTCTCCCTCTCCGTGAGTCTTCAGGCGATGACGAGTGGGTGGATAGCAAAGCTGTGAGACATTCTGGTCAGGTTACACCGAGAGAGAGAGAGAGAGAGACAGAGAGAGAGAGAGAGAGAGAGAGACAGACAGAGAGAAGACAGGAACAAACTCCCTGCACTTCCACAGACACTAAGCAGAGACTTGACACGCGGAGTTCAGTGTGTTTAAAAGCTCGTGGACAGCGATGGCTCACGGAAAAACAAGAATCAGCTTCTAATTAAGGAGATTGGTTAATAAGCAAATTTACTTACAAACTGCGAGTCAAAATGTGACAGGGCGAATTCTGTGGGAGGCAGAGCTAAAGACAAACGAGGTTAAATACATGAACTACCACTGAACAAAATGTCTCTGCCAGGCTTTCTTTTCACCCCCATTTCTACCCATGTACACAAAGCTCTGCCCCTAAAACTTCTTTTGGTTCGACTAAAGCTAGCGTGCTAACTAAAGTTACCGTTAGCAATGACAGTCATATTTATACAACTGCAACATCTCATAATGATTGATGAGAATGTGAAGAAACACTGGGAGCGTGTCTATAAAATGACAGACAAGTCAATCCAAAAACAAACACAAAGGCTTATACTAATATTATTTTTATCATTTCTACATAATTTTCCACATTATTCATACTAGTAAGAAATGAAAAACACTGACTATTGCACCTTTAACTGTAAAGATCAATTCAGGAGCAAGATTACCTCAGAAGCTATAGCTAACAGCTTAAGACGCTAAGCCAAAATGGTAGAAGCTACATCATAAGTAATTTTGTTTCCTCAGGACATTTGTCCTCCCCCTCAAAGGACCATTTTCCCCTCAGAAGACATTTTTTTTCTCCTCACAGGACCATTTTTCTCCTCAGAAAACTATTTATTGCTAGCTGCTATTTGTTTGTAGCAAACCAACAAAAAGTGGAGAAGATATAAAGTTTACACAACCATTAATCGTCTGTGGAACTGATTATAAATGCTTTATCCACCTCACTCCTTCATACCTCACACAAAACAACTTATTTTAAGATATTAATCTGATTATTATTGGATTATCAGGTTTCAAATAAACACAGTTAGCATTTTAACATGAAAAAACCTGGTTAGCTTTTGTATCGGTAAATAACGAATGCTAGTCAAGTAATACACTTTATAGAGCTCCACAGGAAAAGAATTCTCTCTATATAAACTAAATACATTAGCAACAAGTGTCCATCTTAACCTCTTTCTCTCACTCACACACACACAATCCTAAATAAACACAATCTAAGCGCAGCAGATACTCGGTGCTGATAGATCTCCTGTTTGCTCGCTTGCTCTGTGTCAACGTCTGAAGCAAGGAAGCACTTCAAATCTCTCTCTCACACACACACACACACACACACACACACACACACACACAACCAGGATGGGGACCAGTGAGTGTGTATCTGAGCTAAATCCAGTCAGATTTTGAATTTACGCATACACACACACACACAAACACAGCACAGGGACCAGTGAGTGTGTATTAGAGACAAATCCAGTCAGATTCTGAATGTCCACACACACACACACACACACACACACAGGACCAGTGAGTGTGTATTAGAGACAAATCCAGTCAGATTCTGAATGTCCACACACACACACACACACACACACACACACACACACACACAGGACCAGAGAGTGTGTATTAGAGACAAATCCAGTCAGATTCTGAATGTCCACACACACACACACAGGACCAGAGAGTGTGTATTAGAGACAAATCCAGTCAGATTCTGAATGTCCCCACACACACACACACACACACACACAGGACCAGAGAGTGTGTATTAGAGGTAAATCCAGTCCGATTCTGAATTTACATCCAGACACACACACACAGAGCACAGGGACCAGCGAGTGTGTATCCGAGGCTAATCCAGTCAGATTCGGAACATGTGCGCACACACACGAACAAGAATAACAAACACTTCTCTCATTTCTGAACATTTTATAAACTTTTCTTTCTAAGAACATTTCTAAGAACCCTGGTATTTTCCCTTGTCTGTGTGTTCTGTTTAGTCAGATGAGAACTCGAGCACGTTCGACTGCAGACCAAAACAACCAGTGCCAGAGCATCTGAGCGAGGTGTTCTCAGTCTGCTTCCAAGTGAACTGTAGCGCAGCTAGAAAGCAATTTGATTCGGAGTCAGCTCAACTCGGTTGTAGCATTTTTTTTGTACGTGAGCTGCTAAACTGACCTGCAGAAGCAAAGTGAGCTAAGGGACAGAGCTTTGAAATGTGTATCTAATGTGTTTTAGATATTTGGACTGAGTCAAAAGTAGCTTTGAAGAAATGAAAGAGCTGATGTTTCAACATTAGATTAAAGATATGAAAAAAAAACAACCATAACAACGACAGCAGCCATAAAGACAAGAACCATAACAACAACAGCAGCCATGAAAACAACAACCAGAACAAGAACCACATCAACCATAACAACAACCACATCAACCACATCATCAACCACATCATCAACCATAACTTCAACCACATCATCAACCATAACAACAACCACATCAACCATAACATCAACCACATCAACAACCACAACAACCACATCAACCATAACAACCACATCAACCATAACAACCACATCAACCACATCAACCATAACAAGCACATTATCAACCATAACAAGCACATTATCAACCATAACAAGCACATTATCAACCATAACAACAACCATAACATCAACCATAACAACCACATCATCAACCACATCAACAACAGTAACAACCACATCAACCACATCAACCATAACAACCACATCAACCACATCAACCATAACAACCACATCAACCACATCAACCATAACAAGCACATTATCAACCATAACAAGCACATTATCAACCATAACAACAACCATAACATCAACCATAACAACCACATCATCAACCACATCAACAACAGTAACAACCACATCAACCATAACAACCACATCAACCATAACAACAACCACATCTACCATAACATCAACCACATCAATCATAACCATGTCAACAACCATAACATCAACAACCACATCAACCATAACATCAACCACATCATCAACCATAACATCAACCACATCATCAACCATAACATCAACCACATCATCAACCATAACATCAACCACATCATCAACCATAACATCAACCACATCATCAACCATAACAACCACATCATCAACCATAACTTCAACCACATCATCAACCATAACAACAACCACATTAACCATAACATCAACCACATCAACAACCATAACAACCACATCAACCATAACAACCACATCAACCACATCAACCACAACAACCACATCAACCATAACAACCACATCAATCATAACAACCACATCAACCATAACAACCACATCAACCACAACAAGCACATTATCAACCGTAACAACCATAACAACAACCATAACATCAACCATAACAACCACATCATCAACCACATCAACAACAATAACAACCACATCAACCATAACAACCACATCAACCATAACAACAACCACATCAATCATAACCATGTCAACAACCATAACAGCAACAACCACATCAACCATAACATCAACCACATCAACAACCATAACAACCACATCAACCATAACAACCACATCAACCATAACAACCACATCAACCACAACAAGCACATTATCAACCATAACAACAACCATAACAACCACATCAACAACAATAACAACCACATCAACCATAACAAACACATCAACCATAACAACCACATCAACCACAACAAGCACATTATCAACCATAACAACAACCATAACATCAACCATAACAACAACAATAACAACCACATCAACCATAACAACCACATCAACCATAACAACCACATAAACCACAACAAGCACATTATCAACCATAACAACAACCATAACAACCACATCAACAACAATAACAACCACATCAACCATAACAACCACATCAACCACAACAACCACATCTACCATAACATCAACCACATCATCAATCATAACCATGTCAACAACCATAACAGCAACAACCACATCAACCATAACAGCAACCACACCAACCATAACATCAACCACATCATCAATCATAACCATGTCAACAACCATAACAGCAACAACCACATCAACCATAACATCAACCACATCAATCATAACCATGTCAACAACCATAACAGCAACAACCACATCAACCATAACATCAACCACATCATCAACCATAACAGCAACCACACCAACCATAAAAACAACCACCACCAAAACAACATAAACAACCACGACAACCATATCAACAACCGTAATGACATCAACCATAATGACAAGAACCACAAATACAACCACCATAACACCAAGCATAATAACAAGAACTATAATAATAATGACCATAGCAACAAGCACAACAGCATAAACCAGAACAACAACAATCACAACAACTATAAAGACAACAACCACAAAGACAAGCAGAATAATAACCATACCCAAAAAGCACATCAGTTATCAATCATAACAACAACAACCACAATGACAACAACTTGAAATCACAACAATCACAATGACAACAACCATAACAGCCAAAAAGACAAGAACCATAACAATAACCATAACAACAGGCTCACAGAAGTTTAAATTTTAAATGCTAGCATTTCTATTGTGAAATCTGATTTGTAAAGCTGCTTTGTGACAATATCCAGTGTTAAAAGTGCTAGACAAATAAAATAAAATTAAACTGAAGTCATTCAGAATAGCTTTGCACCTTTAAGCTCTGGATTGGCCTCCGTATTCTGTCTTGATGAAAGCCATGAAGATGTATAGACGTCACAATAACGTCACAGCGCTAGCTGGAGGCAAAACAAAGGGAAAACTGGAGGTGGCTAATACAAACCAGTACAGAGTCGGCTACACGAGGAACGCGAAAGTCATCTTGTTGTGTTGTTGTGTGACAGAATCGATAGAGTCCAGGCTCCAATTTGAAGTTTTAGCGCATACCTGCTGCCACTGCCAGACTGACCAAAAACTGACCACAGCTGTAGTTAAAGGCAATAAAACGAGGACAGAAATTATCATCAAAAATGCTGCCATTTGCAGCACACGCTTCATATCAGATAAGATTAAAGAAACTATAGTTTTTCGTTTACGTGTCTAAACAATTCTTTTGCATGCCCAGCTAATCAGAAATTGGAGAACAAGTTTCACATGTAACACTAACTTTTTTAGCGTGTAAGTTAGCTAACTGGTAGCTAATGACTGGAGACTAAACAAAGGAAACTGTTTGTCTCATCTCTCTTTCTACAGTTGCCAGAAGCGCTCGTTTTTTTTTTCCTATCAGATCGGTGTAGATGTCAGGTCACTCAACCGGTGGCCATCCTGTCACATCGTCCATCCATAGAGTGAGCGTGTACGGGTTGGCCAATCCGGTTCCGTCCGTTGAAGGACAGTGAGTGACCTAACAGTCATTGTTTAAAAACAAACCAATAAAACTTGATAACTAGTTTGAGTTGAATTTGTAAAGCGGTCAGGGAAATCTTTCCACTTCCACCTAAGCTCCGCCCACAAAAAACCATCACAATGTTTAACTAACAGATAAAGGGTCTAATAAGGTGTCTTGACTTCATTCTATCATTCTTTCATTTCATATAAATGAAATGCTGTCTGTTGTTTTGTTTTTTTTTAGGCTGAAGGCTAAATACCGATATCTAGCAGGTTGTGGGGTCAAACGCCGTGAAACGTAGCGTCCTTGATATCCTCGATATCATTTCCTACGTTGCTAAAAGATCAAGATCTAGATCTTTTAGCAACAGATCTTCCAAGTCGAGGTTGATACTTGAGCGAATTCTTTCCGAGTGCGAGTGTTTGCGCTTTAAACTCCGGCGGCATTGCGAAATCGAGTCTCAGAACAATAACTCCAAGAGTTGAGCTCCAGTTTGTGTGTGTGTGTGTTTTTGTAGGTGGAAACATCAGTGGCACTGCTCACTCACTCTCACACTCACACTCGCTCGCCTTGCTGTGGATCAGGTAGCAGAGTTGCTTGGATTATGCTCTTTTAAGAAGGGATTAACCATGTTGCAGCGTTCAGGGCAAATTGCCCCAAGAAGACATCTCGGGCTACGGGGAAAAAAAAAAAAGTTAAATTCTGCACCTAATCCTCCTCAAAGCTTCTTAACTCATCGCCCTCACACACACACACACACACACACTCCTATTTGCTTGTCAGTGAGTGTTTTGAGAGTGAGCGTCTCTTTAAGACAATTCATCCGCCTCCTTAAACCCCCCTCCCGCTCTGTTTTCCCCCCCTTTTTCCTGAGGTACACACTGGTTGCTCTGTAATGTCGTGAGTGTTTGACAGTTTTATATATATAATTCCACGATACATATTCCTACACGCAGATAGAGAGATGTGACACCGCGGTGTGACACCGACACTCTCTTAAGTCAAAGTGTCAGCACCGAGAACAAAGTGACAAGTGTGTGTGAGGACGTGTTTATGAGTGTGTACTGTCAGCTAGTCGCTCGAGCCTCAGGGTTCAAGTAGTGACAGCACAGAAAGCAGGGGAAGCTCATATGGACGCTGTGTGTGTGTGTGTGTGTGTGTGTGTTGTTACTACGCCTCGGCCATATGGAGAGGGGCAGCTGTGTTTTTGTTGGGAGGAGGTGAGGACCCAGGTGTTGGATGTACATGTGTTGGGGGGTGGACAGGAATGTAGCAGAGGATGTAGGAGGAGAGAAGAAAGAGAAAGAAAACAACAAGAGCACACTGGAACACAGAAAGACGCCATCGGTTCAGCAAAGCATTTTTTTCCCTGGAAGAAAACGTCCAGGAAACAGTCAGAACAGCAGAGGCTGCAAATACACGATAAGTGCCGATGAATGTGCGTTTCGGTTATGGTGATGTCTCAACCGCCGGTTCGATCCGGGGCTCGGGTTACTCTCTGAGAGGAGTTTATGTGCATGGCTGTGTGGGATTCCTCCAGATTCTCCCGTTTCCTACTAATAGTATAGCAGCTTTTGTGCTGCACTGTCCTGGATTTCTGCTAGGACTGGGCAACATGATGAAATAATATCATCATCACAATACACTTTTCTGATATGTATATACCGTTCTGAGCAGTGGAATAGTAGCAGGTTGGCAGTGATGGGGTTTAAACCCCCAAGCATGTAGACAAAAAAACACTGTGTGAGAATCAGTCTCTACACCTTTGTGTTCTAATAGGAAGGCAATATTTCGGCCATATTTCTGCTTTCGGCTCTACGATAGTCTGATACACTATGGGTGGAAAGATGTGTCACTTAAACTGCTCAGGCTGAGAAATATCTGCATATGATGAATACCAGAAACACATGATGGGTCTCATTTTGTGACGAAAAAATAGACACGTGCCTAAATTCAGTGTCTGAATGAAGTCATCGATATGGGCGTCTGTTTTAAGTGCCCGAGCTGAAAGGCACAGGCGATGAGTGAACGCAGACACAAAAAACATCTACAGATCCTTTCCTCTGCCCTCCGTTCCGTTACAGCTCCACAGACATCAAAACAAAGACTGTAGCTCATCTGTTATGTGTTCTCTAGCAGCTCTCTAACTCCTGAGGCACACACACACACACACACACACACACACTTCCCTGTCTTGTGGCTGCCATTTATTTAGGCAGCAAGGTGCTGTGGGCCATGGTATCTATGGCAACACAGAGGGGCTGAGGGTGCCAAAGTTTCTCTCTCTCCCTCGCTCCCTTGTTCGTGAGGCATCTCCTCACTGGAAGTAGAGAGCGAGTGAGAGAAAGAGAGAGACAGAGAGAGAGAGAGAGAGAGAGAGAGAGAGAGAGAGAGAGATCATTCTTATTCTGTGGTGCGGCTCGACATCGGCTTCATAGCCGTCTGCCAGTAACTGCAACCTGGTCCCCGCATACTAAACACACCCGTGTCATCCAAGCCTGGCCTACACACACACACACACACACACACGCACACACACAAAATTACACCCTTGACACAGTAGTGCATGCCAGTTATAGGACTGCAAATGGACACACACATATTGAGTGCGATCCAGTCCGGGCCAGTGTTTCTTAGTATGCGAGATGGGACTGATGAGATAAACACACAAGCCAGGCAGACACCCTCTGCAACCTTCTCTTTCCTGGGTACCATATGTCTCCATGCGTACATGCACACACACACACACACACTTCCCTTTTTCCATCTACACTCCCTACTCTGCCATGATCCACATGGTCTCTCCATCTGTCAGTGTTAGAGTGTGGACAAAGAAGAGTGTGTGGCAGTGTGCGCACACACACACACACACACACTCACACACACACACACACAGCACAACCTGGCCAACAGGCTGCATGTGGACCAGCGCTGCCCCATGCAGCCGCTCTCACTGTGCACACTGGTTGTCCAACTGCACTAAAGCGCTGCGACTATAATGCTTGAAATTTTTTCAGATTGTGTTCAGAACAAAACTCGGAGCCTGCGATTTGTCCTAAAGTGCACAATAGGAGCGCGTCCCTCCTTCTGAGATGGTAGGCACATATGTCAAAATGTGATAAAGTCAGTTGCAAAGTAAGCATCTGTTCCATCCAGAATCATTGGGAGCTGTTATATAATATCGTTAGACGATGATGTGCACTCCGGTGAAATTCATTCGATTATATGAACAGTTTAAAAAGTTTACAACAAAGGGAGGTTTAGCTGTGAATAATGGTAGGCCACGCCCCCTTCACTAGGACTGACGGATACAGGGCTCATGCTTCATTCTCGTCACATGCAGTGATTATCGCTCCGGGCCTTCCCTACTACTGGTTGCCATAGTGACAACACTAATCAATTTATCAGTTAAAAATTATTATTAAGCAGTGTATATTTGTATCATATCAAACGAGATGAAGGAGAAGCAGCATGTGCTCGTTGCCAGCGAGTCGCTCCGCATTTACAGTAAGTACAACTGGACACGCCCACATCTAGTCACCGACGCTCACTGTCACCATAAGTCACAAGTTGTCGTTAAAAATGATTGATCTCCGGTCGTGTGAACGTAGCATAAGAAGGTGTAAGTAAGACAGCAACGCAGAGATGTCTGCTTTAAATAACTCAAATTATGAAGCCTTTCAACGTTGACCAGATATCCCTGCAGAGCTTATAGCTTATTGTTAAAGGAGAAGTTCACTTCCAGAACAAAAATCTACAAATAATTTCCTCACCCCCTTGTCATCCAAGATGTTCGTGTCTTTCTTTCTTCAGTCGTAAAGAAATGATGTTTTTTAAGGAAAACATTTCTCTCTATATAGGAGACTTCAATGGTGCCCGTGAGTTTGAACTTCCAAAATGCAGTTTAAATGCAACAAAAGCTCGTCTAGCACTAGCTCTGGCGGAACTACAGACCCAGTGTTTACAAAGCGAACGTGCAAAGACCAAGGAATTCAACGCTCTTTACTAACAAAAAGGTACATATAACTTTGTGTCATTACACACACACAACAACGGAGCAGTCTTCTCCACACTAGTAAACACTGGGTCTGTAGCTCCGCCTACGTCATGTGTGACCTTCCGACATGATTACGAAGTACGTTGTGTCGTGGACGCGCATCCTGGAGCTAGTGCTAGATGAGCTTTTCTGGATAAAAAGTATACAATTTTTTATTTTTCTAAGAAAATGACAGATGGTTTGGCTAGATCAGACCCCTCTTCCTGGGCTGGGATGGTTTAGAGCTCTTTAAAGCTGCATTTAAACTGTATTTTGGTACTTTACGACTGAAGAAAGACAGACATGAACATCTTGGATGACAAGAGGGTGAGTAAATTATTTGTAGATTTTTGTTCTGGAAGTGGACTTCTCCTTTAAAGTGGTCAAGAATCACAGACTTTCACAGAAACGAGCAGCCGTGTGCTACTAATCACCTCACGCTCTAATAACTAATCATTAATAACAAACTAACTATTAAATAATCACTGTATCGTACGTTATAGTTTGTCTAACTGTAGCTCAAGCACCAAAGTCCAAAGTGTGGATATGGTGACAAACAGGATGCTGAATCTTGTGGCCAGAAAAGTGTATCCAATCAATCAATCAATCAATCAATAAAAAAAATGGCTGTACCATGGACCAATGAGTGAAGCATTTGATGCTGTGATGTGGCAGACAGAGTGAAGGCAATATTTTGAAAGCGACCGCAATTTGCCTCACAGGCAACAGAGAGATCTGAAAATTACTAACTGCTTCTTTAACATGTCAACCATTTCACATAACACGGTTAGCTCATAGTTTATACATAAGGTTACATTTATGGCATTTGGCAGATGCCCTTATCCAGAGCAACTCATTTTATACAACTGAGTAACTGAGGGTTTAGGGCCTTGCTCCAGCAGTAGCAGTTTTTGGTTGGTCCTAGGATTCGAACACACAACCTTCTGATCAGTGGGCCAACATCTTAACCACTGAACTACACATCCACCACAGTTTAGTGCCTTACTCCAGTGATGACTGTTTTGGAGATCCTGGGATTCTAACACACACCCTTCCAATCAGTAGTCCAACACCTTAACCACTGAGCTACCACATCCACCACAGCTTCTAGTATATCAATTATACTTTTGCCTGGACGGTCCTGTATTTTGGTGTGCCGGTTCTTCAAAAGCAGTGTGGAAATAATCCTCATAAATATTTAGTATAATGCATCATACAGTATAATGTTACTTTGTATGACATTCCTCACAGTTCCTCATCATGATAGCGACCAGAGATGCTGACATATGGTAGCTGAGAAGAAAATCCTAATCGGGAGAAGGAAAAAAAAAAAAAAAAGAGACTGACACGAGACAGCTGTGTGCAAAGCAATGATAAAAAAAAATAAAAGAATAAAAAGCAGCAAGTCTGGTATGAAGCTACTAACTCATAAGCAGCTCCTCTATTTTCTTCTTAAAAACCAAAGAGATTGAGAAAAAGACCAGCTTCCAGCCAGTGGGTTTTCTATTGGCTCATAAGACGATCCATGTGGATCATGACTTCACAGGTCAGAGTTCACATAGCTTGGCACGAAGGAAAAGTAAGTGCTAGTGGAATAAATGTGAAATCTTTCGTGTCTCCCTTCTGAGAACTGGCTTTTCCTTCGGAATGACCGCCGATTTGTCTGGAAAAAAAAGAAGCAGAAAACAAAAACAGACTGCTTCCTGTTTGTTGCTGCAGGGAGTCGAAAATCATAAACGTCTTGATTAAAGCATAAATATTGGCACCCCTCTGTATTTCTGCCATATAGGTGTGTCTTTCTACTTGTATTGTATTGGTGCAATTCTTGAATACGGGGAAATGGTTGTGGTTTTCTACACAAATTTACACAAAAATCTACACAATCCGAGACTGCACAACCATTCAATACTAAGAGTAACATGGACAAGCTGAAAATACTGCTGGGAAAAAGAGCAAAACAGAAGTATGCAGTGCTTTACATTTATGTGTATCCTTTAATAATATAATAATTGGTGTAATTCTTGCATAGAAGGGAAAATTTGTGGTTTTCTACACAAAAATCTACACAACAGTACAGACATTAGAAGACAGAGTAACATGGACAAGCTGAAAAGAAGTATACAGTGCTTTACATTGCAGAGTATACATTGAATCATTGGTGTAATTCTTGCATACAAACAAATCTTTACACATTCTGTGACAGTACAGACATTAGGATAGAGAGTAACATGGACAAGCTGAACAGGGCAGGAGTAAAGAAGCTTGCAGTGCTTTACATTTATGCATTTGGCAGACATGAGGCCAGCTATAATCCAGGCGCGAAGCTGAGCAGCCGAGTGTTAAGGGCCTTCCCTCAAGGATGGCTCTATGGCAGTCTTAGGATTTAAACTCACAACCTTCTGCTCACAAGTGGAGAACCCTAACCCCAGAGGTTTAGCACACCTCGAATAAGGAAGAGCTCCTTATTTTTACTCAGAGTGGATTAGAGACCCTTAGTAAACAAACGCCCATGCAGCCTCTACAGTGGAAGTATAAAGCGCTCAGTGCAACAACAGTCTTTCATCATTCGGCAGGCTTATATAAGGCTATGTCAACAAAATTCTGGGGAGAGAATTGACCAGAAGCCCCGTGTGAACAGACAGGAGGAAAACAATATTATAGAGGAGGAAAAAAAACAAAAAAACCCCCACTGTCAATTAGGAACTGTGTACGGTTGTAAAAGCGAGTCGCTACAAAGAAGAGCGTCGTGTTTCTTAATACCGAAACATCAGAAACTGTTGAAAATAAAGAGCCGTAAACTAGACATGGACAAATGGCCTGGACATTCTTGTTGTGGGAGTGATTTCCGGTCTAGGGCAAAAATGCTAGAGATTACGATCTAGCTTGTAGGGATGTGCTCCTTGGTCATTTCAACAGCTCGAGTGCTCAGAGGAAGTAAGCAAATATTTGATTTGTCATGTTCCCGGAAAAAGGGGATTGACCGTGCAATGTCCATGCACGATACATTCTCGAATATAATCAAAGGAATTAAACAAACATGCCTAAGAAGACAGGCTAACATCTCTGTTATGATGAAGAATAGAGTAATATTCTGGACTTGTGCTGTTGCTTCACACCATAGTGTTTTTGATTATAGCACAGCCTGGTCTAGATTACAGTACTCCAGTTTGTGCAGATTTGTTTATTGAATGTAATATAATAATAAATTAGGCATGTGCAAGATACACTATATTGCCAAATGTTTTGGGACTTCACAAAGTTTATGTTTATGGGAATTTTTGACCATTCCTCTAGAAGTGCATTTGTGAGGTCAGGCACTGATGTTGGACAAGAAGGTCTGGCTCACAGTCTCCACTCTAATTCATCCCAAAGGTGTTCTATCGTGTTGAGTTCAGGACTCTGAAGTTCCTCCACACCAAACTCGCTCATCCATGTCTTTATGGACCTTGCTTTGTGCACTGGTGTGCGGTCATGTTGGAACAGGAAGGGGTCATCCCCAAACTGTTCCCATAAAGTTGGGAGCATGAAACTGTCCAAAATGTCTTGGTATGCTGAAGCATTAAGAGTTCCTTTCACTGGAACTAAGGGACCAAGCCTAACACCTGAATTCAATGATTTGAAGGGGTGTCCCAAAACTTTTGGCAATATAGTGTAGCGTTGATGTATCCTGCCCCCTTCAAACAGTGGTGCCTCAAACGGTTAAGGCTTTGAATTCTCGATTGGAAGGTACAGTAGGGGGTTCAAGCCCCAATACTATCAAGCTCACACTTTTGGGTCCTTGAGCAAGACCCTAAACATTCTCTGCTTCAGGGACACTGCATCATGACTAACCATATGCTCTGACCCCAAGCTAGCATATGCGAAGAAAAGAAATTCACATTGCTCTGATTCTTCTTAACTATCGCTGATTGATGATGGCGTCTCTGATGGTTTGGAGGGTTTAGTGTAGGCTAAACCAGGGCAGGTAATCAGTGTATTACTTTAGCATCACTAACTGAAAGCAAAAGAAGTGGGCATGACCAGATCATTACATTTGCATGTCATTAAAATAAAATACAGCAGAAGCTACAAGCTACAAGTAGTCAAGACGGAAACAATCATGCTCTGTGTAGAAAAGCAGTGGATCTCCCTTACTAAATTCTTGTACAGCTATTAACGCCAGGTTTGTTTCATTTTCTAAATCCACGCCCCTGTTTTGCAAGTGAAGACATTCCAGGTGTGGAAGGCTAACACTGCTTTATCTGCTCGGCAAGCACGGACAAGCAAAGATGCATCAGAGAAAGATTTGGTTTTGTTGGTCTGTTCAGATGTCAGACAATGTAGACTATTAAGGTTCGTACAAGACAAGAAAATAGCGACTAAGAAATGATGTACAAATGATGCAACACGTAGCTTGACTAATCAGGGCCGGTATTAAACCATACAGAATCTGATGCGCCTCGAGGTCTAACACTTTTTGATTCATTAATGTTATTTCTCCTTTAACACACACAGAGTGGGCTTTGTTATGGTGGGCAGAGCAATGGTCGGTGGTGGTTTTTGTCTGGTGTCAGTGTTGTTGTCGAGATACACAACAGAAATGTGCAGCCCACTGTGGCTGCTCCTCCCTCCATCCTTCCCTCCCTCCCTCCCTCCCTTCCTCCCTTCCTCCTCTCCTCTCCTTCCAACAAGCCTCTCCAAAGGATCTGAGAGCGGCTCAAATCAACCTAACACGTGTGTCTGTGTGTGTGTGTGTGTGTGTGTGTGTGTGTCTATATGCATGAGAAGAGAGGGGGGGAGAGATGAGGGAGGAGTGAAAAAGATGGAGAAAAAGCAATATCTCTTCTTCCTGTGGATAAAGAGACAGGGGGAGGGGAGAGGACGAGAGCAGCTGGGTGGTCTTTTAGTCTCGATCTCTTTCTCGAGATCGTCGCACTTGAGGTAGATTCCTCTCAAGACACACCATGCAGGAACTGAGCAGATAAGAAGGAAAGAAGGAAGCAAAGAAAGAAAGAAAGAAAGAAAGAAAGAACACAAGGGACTAGATACAGATGACTTATAACAATATGTCTTTTTCCATCTCTCTCTCTCTCTCTCACACACACACACACGAGCAACAGGCCACCTAAATGGCTGATTTAACTGCTCATTTAAGTTCCTCCCAACCAATCACATCCTGCCCCTCCCCCACAACATCTATTTAGCTCAAGCCCCTGTACTTCATTGACTTTAACACACAAACTCACTTATGCACACACACACACACACACACACACACACACACACACTTAGCGTGCATCAACACACTGCGCGTCCCCCCGCCGTCGCCTTTGATCGCTAGCGAATAAATCACAGTCACCAAGGCGATATGCAAAACGCAGAGGAGTGACAATTAAAGCCTGACTAACGAGCTTTTAAGGAGCGGGCTGAAGTTTCATAATCACACGCTAATAAGATTATGCAAACTCTGCCATTCTGCCACCCATATGAAAACACAGCAGACACTCACAGATCTGTGTGTGTGTGTGTGTGTGTGTGTGTGTGTATGTGTGTGTGTGTGAGAGAGAGAGAGGAACAGTCTGTGGGTGGGTGGATATTTGCCATATGTTTTTGAGTATCAGATTATTGATATGTGTGCTTATTTATTTTGTTGTATGACTTTTTAATGTGTGTGTTCGTGTATTGTAGAGTTTTAAACACTTTATATCGTGTGTAATTAACACTGCTTGCCATTAGCATTAAAGCATCAGCTATTCAGTGATCACTGAGCCAAACAAGCTGGCTGTCACGCAACCAGACAGAACCAGAACTCTAAACCCAAGTCATAACATTGTCCAGATCTGATATAAAAGTGAAAGTGAGGGGCAGTGTGAATGAAAAAAAATAAAATAAAAAAATAAACCACAGATGAACAATCTGTTACGGCTTGAAATGCTGCTTAAAGCATCTGATCTATGCTGCTGAAAAGCTTTGGGATCACGTGTGTTTAAAAACAAAAAGAATAAGATAAAATAAAATAAAATAAAATAAAATAAAATAAAATAAAATAAAATAAAATAAAATAAAATAAAATAAAATAAAATAAAATAAAATAAAATAAAATAAAATAAAATAAAATAATAAATAAATACATTTATTTATTTTTAATAAATAAAATTAAAGCATTTCCCACACCACTTAAAGGACAGCAAAGTTGTCTAGCTAGAACTCTAGCTACTACTACAGATAGTGATGTAATCCATCACCGATGAATTGTAATCACCACCATCGACCATTTACACAATGCTGCAACATGTTCAGTTGTGGTAACATTAACACTAATGTGTGTGTAATGTTCATTCTCACCTAGCTTCAAGCTTTTGTAAGCAAACAATTATCACATTTCCAAATCACTGCACTTTTTCAATGCTATGAATCTGTCCAACTCACTACTAGATACTACGATGCTTTCTTTTAGCTGGATAAATGCACATGCTTATCATGGGACGAAGCTTAACACGAAGTTTTGGGGGAAAAAAACAGATGTATACGCAAGCTATGATTGTTGTGAACAGACACACAAAGGAAACCGGTCTACTGTTTTCCAGCTAAGAGATAACAGATATCATTGGGTGTAATTGCTTGGCCAAATGAGAGCAAAAAAAAAATCTTTTTCCTTTGTCTTCCCTCATTCCAATTTTCTCTTCTCCCCTCTCCCTATAGATCTTTTACCTCCCTCCATGCCTTTCCTACAATCCATTTAGCTCGCTCACTCATGATCTGTTTTCATTCCGCATTTTCCCTCTCTTTTCTCTTCTTTTATTTCTTCTGTCTTTCTGTCCCTCACTCTCCCTGACTCTTTCCTACCTCTGCCGCATTTTCCTCAGAGTGCTGCAAAGGACCAGCCATCATAAATCTGTCTCTTTATTGCAGCCGAGGAAAGAGGGGGGATGGGAAAAGAGGGAGGGAGAAAGAGAGTAAAGGAAAAGAAGTGAGAGATGGAAGAGAGAAAGAAAAAAGGGTGGAGGGATGTCTAATCACTGAGCATGAGACATAGAGCCTGATGTACGAATAAAGAGGGGAGGCGAATGTGGTGAGGGAAACGAAGAGGACTCATGAGGAGGGTTGAGGGGGATGGAAGTAACTGGGGACATCATTAACGAGCATAATTTACAGGTCACTCACAAGCATGTCTTTTTAAAAGAAAAAAGAAAAAAAGAAAAAAAAAAAAAAATATATATATATATATATATCAAACACATATGCACCATTCCAGTGCACATTTTGAAAAGTCCACTTAAAATGCAAACACAGCAGACAAAGAGGAAACCGCTAAGAAAACTTAGCAAAGAAGACTGAGTGATCAGTTCTACTAAATTTCAACCCCCTCGTTAGCTGTCGATCGTTGGTGTTTAAAATCTTCCAGCCTACAAACATGACATTCGAATGTTCGGTAATAGAAACATGAAAATCCTGTCATTCCTATGTCAGTCGATGTGCAGAGGCTTTCTTCTGAGATAGATGAAGCAAGGGTAAGGAGGTTTTGGCAGCCACGGGGACCAGGGGGGCTGCCGCATAGACATTAATATATTAGACAGTGTCGATTTCCTATCTGAGAGCTAGCTGTTGCTGGGGCAACGGCCACCATTACTGGGCCAATGCACAACATGGACATAAAATATAGCATTATAGGTGAGCAAGGTTTTAGAATGGAATTATGGGCAAGATGAACTCCAGTATGTCTCTGGGCAAAACAGTCAAAGACATGCTGGAGTCTGGAGATGCCGCCTTGACTCGATATTCCTTGAGCACGTTTATGAGGAAAGGTGAAAACAAAATGGAGGGCAAGATTAGACAATTTCAGCACCTTGAATCAAATGTACCCTACTAGTCGCTTGCAGAAACTACCACAGGTTGATCAGATCGTGGAGCACTGGGACCCAGTGCCCTGAAGAGAGGGTTTAACCCCATCCAAAACACTAAACCCAACCTATTGCCAGTTTATTAAATTCTTAATAATGAGAAGAAAATGAACCCCAGTAGACGGTTGCAGAATATACCAGAGGTTGAATAGATCCTGGACCATAGGGACCAAGTGTCAGCTAGCTGATCCTGGACCACAGGGACCCAGTGCCCTGCAACTGCTAGCTGTGGGGAAGGTTTAACCCCATCCAAAACACCAAATCCAATTCACTGCCAATTTATTAAATTCTTAAAAATAATAATAAGAAGAAGAAGAAGAAAAAGAAGAAGAAGAAGAAGAAGAAGAAGAAGAAGAAAATGTACCCCACTCAACAGTTACAGAATATACCACAGGTTTATCAGATCCTGGACCACATGGACCCAGTGCCAGCTAGCTGATCCTGGGACACAGTGACCGAGTGCCAGCTAGCTGTTGCAGTGCTCTCGGATAGGTTTCAGCCCATCCAAAACAAAACAAATCAATTTATTAAATTCTTAATAATAAGAAAAAGATGTAACTCAGGAGACAGTTACAGAAAATACAGTAGGACCTTGATTCACAAACACTTTAACCCACAAACAAATTGATTCACAAACAAAAATATATATAAAAATGCTGTTTGATTCACGAACTCATTTTTGATTCACAAACATGGTCCGATGGCCAAAATTTGAAAAATGCGGGCAATCGCTCATCTCATGTGGATGCATCCGAGCCGCTATGGGGGCCGCCATCTTGTTATTGTAGGGTACTGTACATCTCCCATGCACTTCCCACGCATTTCCACCCATGCTTAGTCTGTTTTTGATTTCGGTCTTGAGTAATGGAAAAGTGGAGTGACGTCCAGTGTTTCCTTGAGTTGTACCATCCAAACAAAATTGTTACGAACAGGATCGTGAACATGGTCAATGAAAATTTAATGAATCATTTTAGAACAGTTATGCTAGGAAGGAAAAGGCAACAGACATTGGATAAGTTTGTGATTAAAAGTGCAAAAAAAAAACCCAGAAGAGATGAATCTCCGGAACAAGATTTCCCCGACCTGGATACGGGGGCTCTCCCTCTGCACAATAACCTCCTTCTTCTCTCGTCTGTCAAGCCAGAAGTCGTGTCAGCCAACACAAGTGTTCACTTTTTAAATGTTTTTTTAGTTTTAGTTTACTGTTATAAATTATATTAGATATATTAAGGTCCCACTTTGTTTAATATTATCTGTGTAAAATAAAACATAAAATACGTAATTTATAATGGTTCGGAGGGGTCATGAACAAATTAATCGTATTCCCATTAAACCTTATGGGGAAATTAACTTTAGGTCACGAACATTTTGGAACATGAACAAAGTTTAGGAACGAATTGTGTTCGTGAATCAAGGTCCTACTGTACCACAACTTGATCAGATCGTGGACCATATGGACCCAGTGCCCTGAAACTCATCCAACATACCAAATCCAGTCCATTGCCAATTTATTAAATTCTCAGTAATAATAAAAAAATGTACCACAGTAAATACCACAGGTTGATCAGATCCTGGACCACAGGGGCCCAGTTACCAGCTAACTGATCCTGGACCACAGGCACCCAGTGCCCTGAAGAGAGGGCTTAACCTCATCCAACAAACCTAATCAAATTCATTGTCTCTTTGTTAAATTTTCTCTTCATTATGTGGAACAGGGAAATATTGAATCAGCATAAAGCAGTGGATCTCCAGGAGTCCGCAGAACCAACTGATTGTGCATGTACTTATATTTAAGACCAGACCTCACTTTTAAAACTAGACACACTTAAGCCTGAACTAAGGTTAAGACTGTCGCATTAGCTAGTCCACGATAACAGAGCATAACCTAAACAGAACAAAACCAAGCATCTTACCTGTGCATGTTGCTGCATCGCATTGTATGGCAAACCCTGACCAAGCACCTTCTGCTTTATCATCATCATCCTCTTCTGCTCTTCAGTCAGATGTGCTGTCTGCCCAGGCATGGGACCTTGAGAAGGGGGTGGCCCGCCACCCTGTCCCCCTGTCCCCTGCATATAGGGCATCATGGGATTTTTGACCTGATTGGCCATTGGTGGGGTCATTCGCTGACTCATGTGGTCAACGCCGCTGAAATGACTCAATGGTTTGGTGTTGTTGTAAGACAGCTGCTTGTTCAAGGCATTCTGGGCAGCCATGTTGGCAGATTGTTGCTGCTGCTGTTGCTGGTTCATCATGTTCATATGGTTTTGCGGGAGGTAGTTGTTCATGCCAGGTTTGGGCACCATTGAATTAGGGGCATTGAAGCCTTGTGGGTACATCATGGGACTATTTGGTTTATCAGGGTTGAAGGGACCACCATAAGGGCTTGTTGGTGCTCCTGCAGGGGACCAGCTAGCTGCCTGTGACTGCTGTTTCTGCTGAATGAGCTTGGCACGTTGTTGTTGTTGTGCTGCCATCTGCTTTAGCTGTTCAGCCGGTGAGAGTTCAGTGGTTGGCGGAACAGGAACCGGGACTGGTCCGCTTCCTCCTCCTGTTCCAGGACCTACTGGTGCTACCGTTGTTGACCCTGGGGGACCCACACCAGGACCAGGATTCATCATAAATCCATTCCCAGGTCTGGAGGTCTGTGTCTGGGCCTGTGTAGGAGTTTGGGGAGAACGAGCAATGCAGCTAGCAGGAGACCCTGACGCCATAGCAACTGCTGGAGACTGCTGCAAGGGTTGTTGGGGTGGTGTGCCATTGGCGGCAGTGGCAAATGGTGGTCCAGAGGAAGCTGGGCGAACCTGAGGAGAGCCCATCTGCCCGCCCTGTGTCTGTGGTGGATTGTTGGGTGCTGTGGCAACCGGAGGAGGTACAGGCTCTTGCAGATTCTGTGTTTGCTCTGTTGTGGGCCGGGTGAAATCATTTACCTCCTTCTTCTCCTCAAAATCTTCACTGAAGAGGTCATGCATGTCATCTTCTGGAACCGTGTTCACTAGATCGTCAATCAGCTCCTGCCACTCTTGATCATTCAAGTTAATGTCAGAGAACAACTTGTTCTGATTGGACAGCGAGGTGTCTGAAGATTCGATCCCCGTTGTGTCATCCAGAGGCTCTTGCTTCATGTCCTTCAGAAGGCTAAAACCATCATCCAGATCTAAAGATCCGTTCAGTTTAATGTCCGGCATGCCACCATTCTTACCCAGGTCATCTGCTCGCCCTGTAATATGGTTTGTACCGGCATTACCATTACCAATTGTGTTGTTAGACGTCGTGTTGTTGCCTGTAGGTAACGTGGGCTTGATGTCCATTTGGTGTAGTGGAGAGATTGGGGGTACACTGTTGGGCAAAGAGCCCAGAGAGTCCAGTCCACTGTTACCTTCCTTCCGCAGCCTCTTTGTAGTGGGAGAGTAGCTTCCATCGCAGATCCCATTCTGGTCACCATTTAAAGGTGATCTGCACTGAGCACTGTCCAATTTTCTTTTGACTGTCTCCTGAAGCTGAGAGAGGAAAAAGAGAGAGAAACATTATTAGATTTCCTTAGACTAATTTGAGTTGAATATTATGTCTGGAACAGAGCTATTATGTTCTCAGAATATATACTACCTGTCAAAAGTGGACACACTAGATTGAATACAGGCCTATATTTATTTGATTGTCAAACACATTTTGATAAATGGCTTATGGTTGAATATTAGTTTCTAAATAGTAAGGTTAATACCGTCATATATACGACAGCTACGTTTAGTAAGTTGCTGTTACTTGAAAAACAGTGAAGATCGGTCCCTATTTTGGAAGTTTAAGAAAAGCCTTCTGGGTAAAAGTGCCTTAGAAAGCTCCTGGAGTGTGGAAAGCTGTATCAGGAATAATGCTTAACCACTTACAATAGCTTTGATTTGTTCAGCGTGTTTCTTGCTAACAGAATAATTTGAAATAAGTGAAATTCATTAAAAAAATCTTTCTAGAAGCAGGTGTTTACAAACTTTTAGTAGTGTATCTCTCATTATAGGGAAACCAAAATCACTAATCAGAGGAGAGAGGATGTTTCTAAACTGAGCGGAGGTTCATATTTAATTTCTAATTTACCCTGACATTTGTCAGCTGAGGCCATACTCTCTGCTTTATATAAACTGTGTACAATTCCTACTACTCCGGCAGCTATGAGTCCTATAATCTGTGCAGATGCTTGTGTTTAAAGTGAGGCCTTTTGAGAGGTAATTACACTCTCATTCAAAGCAGTTAACCGCTCGAAGCTTTATGGTGAGCTCTCGCTAAATGGAACTTCTCTTTTGGCAGTAGATCATTCTGTATAACTAAACTAACTACATATCTCTTCCTTACACACACACCTCTTTTTTAGACTCTTTTTAGTCAGAGGGAGAATCACTCAAAGAGAACAAGGTGATGATAAACCCCAGTTAGCACTTAATCATTATCCCGAGAGTCAGACGAAGCCGAAACGGTGAGCGAGAAAGCGAAAGAGAGAGCGAGAGCGAGTTAAAGAAAATATCATGTGCAAAATGAAATGTCACTTCTAAAAGGTTCATTGTTCACACATTGGCAAGACCCCCCCGCCATCACATTTACGTTCCTTTGCTTAATTTGTCTCAGCCATTAAGTTCCGTCTAAGCCGAGTGTCGCTGGCGTGTCTGACACAAACACCAACACAAACGCACACAGCTAAACTAAAATACCAGTGCCGAGTTGAATATGATGCTTTACACTGTTTAACAGATCATTTTCAATCACTTGTTCAAAGGCAGTCAGCAGACAAGGACAATTGTTCATTCTGTGCAGCGAAATAAAAAAAAACAGAGCTAGATGATTTTAAAACCAACAAAGCCATAAATTATATTCTTAACAAACCCTGCAGAAATGCGACGGGAAATGCCTCGACGCTTCTCTACACTATTCTCATCATCACACAATCCCTAACCTGCCGGGTTTTACCACCAGCGTGGCAGAGAGCTAATGATAGCAAATATTGACGTGCAAAAAAAAAAAAAAAATGGTGGCAGACACTTGCAGGATGAGGACAAGAAATCTGAGTATTAAAGGAGGTGAAGAGTGTCTCTTGTCCCTCGCCACCTCTTCTTCATCCCTCGTTCCATTTGTGCTAATGACTCTCACAGTCAACACATTTAACAGCCCGTTAATTACGGAGGGGGGGGGGGAGTAAGTGCGCATGTGCGTATGTGAAGATGTGTGCTTGTCGGTCCGTCCCCGGGTGCATCTTTGTGTCACGCCATGTGCATAACAGTGTGTGTGTGTGTGTGTGTGTGTGTGTGTGTGAGAATAAGACAGCATAGCATGCATATGTGCGGGTTAATTACGGAATGGCGATGAGAGCGTGAGTGACAAATTCGCCTCATATTCAGCTACGGTATGCCACCCACCTTCTTCCACACCGCATCCCTGCAGACCTCTGTGTGTGTGTGTGTGTATGTGTGCGTGTGTGTCTATGTATGTGCGTTTGTGTGTGTTTTTGAGAGAGACGCCCCACGCGCGCCACTCCGCTGAAACATGCCAAATGAGATTCTGAAATAACGAGATTCATGGATCTTCTCTCCAGCTCTCCTCCGAGGCAGCATGTCTTCTCCCCCTCCCATCCCTCCCATCTCTCTCTCTCTCTCTCCATGAACAGTGAGATCATGATGGGAAACAAAGGCGACTTGTGTTTACTGAAAAGCGTTATCTGGACAGGTAAACGAGATAAGCAAGATAAAACAACGTGCAGATCTTTCTGCTTTTCTTATTTCCCATTGTTTTATCTCATCTCTTGCGCTCGCTCTCATTCGCAGGTGTGTGTATATATATATATATATATATATATATGTGTGTGTGTGTGTGTGTGTGTGTGTGTAAGTTGCAGGTGTGTGTTGCAATTGCATTTAGGTAGGTCGCGTTCCTCCGGCGCTACACCTCTGGGCGGGGTTGCCACGGCAACCGACGGCACGACGCCTGTCGATGCTCGTGCCACTTTATCATGCCGTAAAGACGATTAGGCTGTGTGTCAGTCACAACACCCTCCCACTCAAGACACACACACACAGATAGAAAGAAAAGAAAGCCAGAGAGAGAGAGAGAGAGAGAGAGAGAGAGAGAGAGAGAGAGAGAGAGAGAGAGAACAATGCACGCCGTTCTGTCCTCCTCTTATTTGTCATGTTAGTTAGGATGCCATTTTCACACTTGTCCTTGTCGTTTACCTCTTAGCTTCGGCTAAAACGAACAGCGCTATTGTTGGGTTCGATATGAAAACTAATCACATTTATGCAGCCAATTGAACACAAAGTAGCTTTGTTTCACGGTGTTATTTTTAATCGGGTTTTGTATTTTCCTCACACTGGATAGGGACAAGCCTGTGTTCCTTCACGTGAAGCCGAAACACCAAAATGAGTAGAAGTACTATGAATTCATTTCATGCCTTTCTGCTAATTCTATACAACTTCGAATAACTAGAAGAATATCTGAACGGGTTGAACAGAAATTCTCACTGGAACCTCTTCTATTCCGGGTATTCACACCCATGACACAGTAAAGTCTACGTTTTGGACTGTTAAAATATCTGAATGAGAAAACTAGAGACTGGACATTGACTCAGGAAAGCAAGCGATCTCCTTAGTCACGTTCACTGAGCAGCATGTATACCGTACACACAATTAAACCCGACATAAAAATAAACGATTTACAGAACAGACAGTTCAAATATCCGAAATGGGACTTGATCGAATAAATGAGTCAATAAAAGCGGGCTTGTAACATTAGCTAATATTTAATTTAGCCAATTAAGCTTGTGTTTTAATTAAAAGAGAACGACAAAAAAATGGTTTGGAAAGATGACTTGTGCAGCTTTTAAAGATCGGCTGAATGCTGAGTGAGGGGTGATTACAAACGTGTGTTGCTAGCGAGTGTGATACAGGCATGCGTACACACACACACACACACCGATGCAGAGAGTATGGCTGAGGTGATGATGGACACGCGGCTATAGAGATACAGCGAGCCTAAAGCTGGTTGACTGGAACGCTGTGATTGCTGCAGTATATTATGGGTAAACACACTACATTATTACGCTGTGTTAAATAATGTAGACGGAAGCTTTATGGTAGGAGGAGCGAACAGAGTGTGTGTGTGTGTGTGTGTGTGTAGAGCCTGGAGTTTGTTTTTCTGTGTCACTGCCTATTAGGGCTTTCAGTAGCTCACACAAACACTCGTGCTCTTTGCACTGCTCCCATGTGGAAGAACACACAGTGAGGGAGAAAAGAGTGAGAGAGAGAGAGAGAGAGAGTGCACGATAGCAGAGAGATGGATGGGAATAATAGGAGAGAGGGAATGAAGAGAGAGAGCTTGAGACAGACGTAAAGCTTTCGCGTGCCTGGAGGAATAGAGAGAGAGAGAGAGAGAGAGAGAGCACACATGCATGCGAGAGAGAGAGAGAAGTGTGAGTGAGAGAACCACCAAGGTGCTGTTGTTATAGCAACCTCCTGATCCTGATCCGTCCCCCCACCGAATCCTCCAGGGCTCAGTGCAGTGGACACTTCAACCAATAACCAACCTCCATCCATCCCTCCATCTCTCGCTCTGTTCTCTCTCCCTTTTTCCCTCGCCACTTTTTTTTCTCCGTAACCATCTCTCTCCTCCTTCTGCTCCTCCTCCTCCTTCCCATCTCTTTTGTTTTTATGTCTTACTCCTCCTCTCTCTCTCTCTCTCTCTCTCTCTCTATCGCAGTACGAGATTCCTCACTTCAGTGCTCTGGCACAAAAAAGGGAAAGAAAAGTACAGACACACACAAAAGAGCAGAAGAATTCTATGATGTGAACCAAGTGACTCTTCATCCTCAAGTTCAAACACACACACACACACACACACACACACATACAGAGCATGATTAAAGGAAAGGAGGATCAACTTTAAATGAAGTGCCACATATGCTGCTCCTTATTGAACCTAATAAACGAAAGGGAAAAGCCGGTGATGAAACAGGACAGTCAACGTGGCATTATGATGCTGTTAGTGTGATGAATTATGGCACGTGACCTTTCGGAAAATATTAACGGTTTCATCCAGGGGTTAAATCAACATTCGCCAACAAAAGTAAATGCAGGTAACATTTATCACTGATGGGTAATTTTCAGGTTATTTTTAGACACTCCAGATGGTTGCTTTATAGAGCTGAATATCATCACAGTGGGTGATGTGCCAAAAATATTCCAACACAATACCTTACACTACAAGACTGTTTCAAAATCCAGAATCTACCAAGAGTTAAGATCAAGAGCCAGATCTAGATTTGATAACCAAATGGAAGCAAAATGATGACAATGCAATTTTAAATTACAAACTATTTATAAGCAGGATTTTATTTCATTTTTAATTGCATACAAAAACTAATTCAAACCAAAAAGCAGACAAAAATTGTTTAAAAAAATAGATTTCAACACTCAGTCACCGGCTTAATACTGTAACTGAGAGTCAGTGTTAACTGACTGTACCTACAGCACTCTCAGAGAAGTGGATGGATGGAGGCATGGATTAAGCAGATAGAAAAATAGGTGGGTATATGGATGGATGGATGGATGGATGACAAAATATATGGATGGCATAGATGGATGGTTAAGATGTAGTAGATGGATGGATGTATGGGTTGGTGGGTGGTCAACATAAAATGTATGGATGGCATAGATGGATGGAAGAATGGATGATATGGATGGATGGATGGATGGAAGATGTGTTGTATGGATGAAGCAGATGGATGTAGAAGACAGATGAAGTAAATGGATGGATGGATGGATGGATGGATGGATGGATAGATGGAAGGATGGAAGGATGACTGCCTGGCTTTTATAGATGAAATGTACGGATGAAGCAGATGGATGGAGCAAATGGATGGATAGAAAGGTAGAAGGATGGATGATTGGACGGATGCATAAATGAACTGATGAGATGGATAGTAGGATGACTAGGTGGCTAGCTAGCTGAGTGGATAGATGACTGGATGGCCAGATAACTAGCTGGCTGGATGGATAGATGGCTAGGCTGGCTGGCTGGCTTATATAGATGAGATGTACAGATGGAACAAATAGATGGATGATTAGACAGATGAATGAATGAAATGATGAGATGGATAGAAGGATGACTGGGTGGCAAGTTGGCTGGATGGATAGATAACTAGCTGGCTGGATGGATAGATAGATGGTTAGCTGGTTGGATGGATAGATGGATGGATGAAAAGCTGGCTGGCTGGCTGGATAACTAGCTGGCTGGATGGAGAGATGGCAAGATGGATGGATGGCAAGATGGATGGATGGAAAACTGTCTGGATGGATAGATAGATGGATAGATGGTTAACTGGTTGGATGGATAGATGGATGGATGAAAAGCTGGCTGGCTGGCTGGCTGGCTAACTAGCTGGCTGGATGGAGAGATGGCTAGCTGGCTGGATGGCAAGATGGAAAACTGGCTGGATGGATAGATAGCTAGATGGATACATGAATGGCTAGCTGGCTAGATAAATAGATGGATAGATGGATAAATGGCTGGATGGCTAGATGGATAAATGGCTGGATGGATAGATAGATAGATAGATAGATAGATAGATAGATAGATAGATAGATAGATAGATAGATAGATAGATAGATAGATAGATAGATGGATAGATGGATAGATAGATAGGAAAGCTAAATGGGTTAGCCAGCTAGGCTATAGCTGTTACTATAAAACAGTAATGTATTCAAACATGTACTTTAATACAGTCCTGTGATCTGCCCAACACTGAAGCCATCCTGAAGCTAAGATCTGAATCTGAGCATGACCGTGTGTTTATATTCAGTACAACACAATAACAAGCTTTTTTTTCCCCTTTAAACAACAGTTCCATAAACAAAGAATTAATATCCAGTAACATTTCAGACACAGTATAACCAAACACTTCCAAAGACGCCACAGCTGTACAGAGCGGTACGAGGTTGCCACGGTAACGCACGGTTTGACTGACAGTAGACTGACTGACAGCCTGTGGCATGTGTAGTAACGGCTTCAATGCAATAAACTACTGCCAGAAATGCAATTTTATATAGTGAACACAGACAAACAAACACGGAAATGTCCCGGTGCTCTTACAGACAAAAATATCAGCACTCTGGGTATGGAGCTTGTGTAAACAAATTTATTTAGTACAAATTAAATTTATTAGACTTTATCATTTTAATTCAATATGGTATTTTTTTTTACACTGCACACTGCACAGGCATTGCTGTGGTGTTACGCTCCATATGTGCAGAATCAACTTTGACCCAGAGTAACCTCTGATACCACACCTTTATACTCAGCAACACACACACACACACACACACACACACCACTCGATGAGAATTCCAGCAACACTAGTGTGTTTGTAGAAGGTAGAGTGTGTGTGTGTGTGTGTGTGTGTCTGTGTGGTCTGGCTCATCAGACTGTGAAATGAGCTCATTAAGGCAAATGGCTATTTAATTAAACAGTCAGAGAAAAGCCTAAACACACACACACACACACACACACACAGGTGTGCAGGCCTGGGAGTCCCTTAACAAGTACACATGTACACATACAGGTACACACACACACACACACACACACACACACACAGAGAGTATATATAATATATTGAATTGACCCATGTCATTGGTTGTTAGACTCATGTGCCAGATAAAATTAATTTACATATTCTTTTTTAATTATGAATAAATAGAAACGGTTTTATTAAGCATGCAAGGAGCTGTTGAGTCAGCTAGCTAAACATATATAGCTACCTACCTAATATCCTCATTTGAAAGAAAGAAAAAGGACCATTAAATAATGCTGTCTGGCTCCCATGATACCAAGAGATTAACACAATTAAAAAATAAATGCATTTCTGGTACAGTGAAATGACAATGTAGGAACGTTTTTTGGTCCTACACAAATGTCCAGCAGAAATAACTCTGGCTAATACACATCTGGTCTGAACGGAAAAGATTATGTGGAATCTGTGCATCATCCTTTCGATCCAAATATGTTTTCAAATCAAAGATGGATGAAAATGAGAAGTGACTTTTCGGAATCTAGCCTCTTACTGCCATGGCTCTGAGGCATTGTTATTGTGTTTATTTAGTAGGCGTACTAATGATCGAATTGTGTGTTTGTGGAGTGTGTGTTTTTCTGGAGTGTGTGTGTGTGTGTGTGGGTATGGGGGCTGTTGCCAAACCTAGGCTACATTAAACACAAAAAAATATTCATGAGGTTGTCATCTAATCATCCTTTCATTCCCTCAAGTTGTAGTCTTGGCAAAATGTGCAGACGCCATTGGCCTTGCACTTTGCTACACCAATTGGAGCTAGTTTGCCAGACATATCTGTCTATATCCATCATCACACATTACTGAAATAATAAAACAGAGACATGATTTTATACACTATATTGCCAACAGTTTTGGGACATCTCTCCAAATCATTTAATTCAGGTGTTGTTTTCCAGGGGTTGGACTTGGCCCCTTAAGTTATGAACTCTTAATGCTTCAGCATGCCAAGACATTTTGGGGATGACCCCTTCCTGTTCCAACATGACTGCTCACCAGTGCACAAAGCAAGGTCCATAAAGACATGGATGAGCGAGTTTGGTGTGGAGGAACGTGACTGGCCTGACCTCAACCTGATAGAACACCTTTGGGATGAATTAGAGCAGAGACTGCGAGCCAGGTCAAAACTGGGACGTCTGCCTTTACATGCACATGAATGTAATATGGAGCTGACCACCCTTAACAGCTTCAACTCTTCTGGGAAGGCTTCCCACAAGGTTTAGGAGTGTGTTTATGGGAATTTTTGACCATTCCACTAGAAGGTCAGGCACTGATGTTGGATGAGAAGGTCTGGCTCGCAGTCTCCACTCTAATTCATCCCAAAGGTGTTCTATCAGGTTGAGGTCAGGACTCTGTGAAGTTCCTCCACACCAAACTCACTCATCCATGTCTTTGTGGACCTTGCTTTGTGCACTGGTGTGCAGTCATGTTGGAACAGGAAGGGGTCATCCCCAAACCGTTCCCACAAATTTGGGAGCATAAAATTGTCAAATATGTCTTGGTCTGCTGAAGCATTAAGAGTTCCTTTCACTGGAACTAAGGGGCCGAGCCTGAAAAACAACCCCTGAATTCAATCATTTGGAGGGGTGTCCCAAAACTTTTGGCAATATCGTATAAGTTCTTGAGGTTATTGGGTTAGGTTGCTGACATTAGTTTATTGACTTCCTAGCACACATAAAGCCTAGGTACACATTATGGTCATGTGACCAAATGGAAAAAAAGATGCTCTTCATTACTTGCTAATAATAAGAAGCAGCCTTTATAGATCACCACCACACATACATTACAGCACAGTGGACTTCTTTTCTTCACATATCCCAGCTAAGGAAGTTGGGGTCAGAGTGCAGGGGCAGCTATGATACAGAACACCCTTAGAGCAGAGAGGGTTAAGGGCTTTGCTCAATTGCCCAGCAGTGGCAGCTTGGTGGTGCTGGGGCTTGAACCCCAATCTTTCGATCAGAGCCTTAACCACTTGAGCTACCACTGCCCCAGCTTCTTCTTCTAATAACAAAAGATGACTCAATGAGTCTGTATTAAAATGAGATGTATACAGAAAGAACAGATTTTTTTTTTAACACGACAGTGTTCATCATGAAGACACACCCATCTCTTTATCCAGAGATCATCTATTTCTCTCAAATCAAACATTACTTAAATCTTCATTCAAACAGTCCATTTAGCTCAGCTTTTTATGTAGAAAAAAATGTGAAAAATCTCCATACTGCTTCGTATCTGTTCAAATTTATTAGTGATTTGAAACCTGTGCGTAAACAGTACGTTTCTCTCGATATTTCCTGCATTGAAGCGCATAGACTTTCGTTTAGTTTTTCACTTTCTGCCCCCTAGTGGACTCGTTTACATTACGTTCAAGTATGAAGGCAGACACCTATCCACGCGCCCATGCAAATCACCCTGAAGTACGCTGGCGCGTATAAACCAGGCCTAACTGATCTCTTAATACGGCCCGCTGTGTTTAAGTGTTAAGAAGGCAATAAACTTGTGTGCTCTCTTCAAGCTGCTCTTCTCCATTTCTCTCTCTCTCAACTCGTTCTTGTCTGTGGGATCGAGAGAGGTTTAAAAATAACTCTCAATTTAGCACGACGTTCCTGCATGTGTGTGCTCGCGTGTGTGTGTGTGTGGACCAGGAAATGTGAAGATGGAAGCTAACAGTGAGCAGTGGCCACTGGCAAACACTAATGTAATAAGATATTAATGAGGGAGAAAAAGAAGTGTGTGTGAGTGTGCGTGTGTGTGAGAGAGAGAGAGAGAGAGAGAGAGAGAGAGAGAGAGAGAAAGAAGGGGGGGTACGAAGAGCCAGCACATGGAGCTTCCGCTCACCGAGCAACGCCGCCTCCTCCTAAACGTTCTAAACGCATGTTCCCTCTCTCCCTCTCTCTCGCGCTCCCTCTCTCTCCTTCTCCGTCTCACTCACTCACTCTCTCTCTCTCTCTCTCACACACACACACAGTTTAAACAGCCTGCCATTAAAAACCAAGAGAGGCGGGGTAATGTATGTGTGTGTGTGTGTGTGTGTGTGTGTGTGTGTGTGTGTGTGTGTATGTGTGTGTGTGTGTATGTGTGTGTGTGTGTATGTGTGTGTGTGTGTACGCTGCAGAGGCTGGGTGCATGTTAAACACAGTCACTGAAATCCTACTCCAATCCAATAAAGCCCTCAGCAGCCCTGCTAGCACACACCATTACTGAGAGAGAGAGAGAGAGAGAGAGAGAGACGAACAGAAATCAAGAGACAGAAACCTAGAGATTGTGTGAGAAAGACAGAGAAGGAGACAAAGACAAAGGCTGAGCCTCAGACAGAAAGACAGGAAGAGAAGAGAACGCAAAAAAAAAGCTGTCATGTCCTATGGTAAAGAAAAGAAACAGAGACATGGTTAGAAGAGACAGATTAAGACGGAGGGGAAACCGAGAGAAACAAAGAATCACAGATACAGTGCACGAGACAGAGATGGAGAGTGTGACCGAGAGAAGGCGAGAGAGAGAGAGATGGGGAAGTCTCTCTTCTTCTTGTCCCTCACAACGACACAGCAAGAGAAAATGAAACGATCATAATGTATGCATACAGCAAGAATTCAGACAGTTTAGCTCTTCAATCAGGGACACACTTCAACTCCCTTTAAGGTTGCCAGAGTGATGTCCATTTTGAGGAAAAATAAAAAAACATACAGCACCACTCTGTGTGAGCAGATACCAACCATCATCTCTCCTTTCTTCTTGTTCAAAAACCCTCAACCATGTTATCTATAGCCAGCTGTCTCTCTCATAGCCAGAACTAACTCGTAAATCCCAAATAGTCTCATTTGAACTGAGACACTACAAACATCCCTTGACAGCAAATGTGAAGCATTCTCCCTTTAGATCAGCCCAGGTGTTACCAGTCCTGGACCACTTGGACCTGTCTGTAGCCTACCAAACAGTTAACCGTGATATCTTCCTCTTCCTCCTCACCATGCTGAGTATCGCTCGCTCGGTATGGCAATAGCTTGCGTCATGCCTGGAGGTGCACTCGTGTCAGGTGACACCGGTATCCGCATCTGTTCCAAGCAGACTTTTAACGGAGTCCTCCAAACCTGTATGCTTGGTCCTTTACTCTTTTGCCTGAATATCTGTTCTCTTCATGATGCAATAACTACACATAACCGTTTCTAACACTGCTACAGCGAGGGCACACGTTTGTTTTCCTTTCCACAATCAGATACCCACGGTTGCTATGTCTGGCAGACATTTCATCATGGATAGCGTAACGTCACCTAAAGTTCAACCAATGCTTTGAATTTAATCTTACAATCTTGAATTTGCCGCCTTCTCGTTACTAGCCATGCGGGTTGAAAATCTGACCATCTCTACATCACTAAAATGCAGGCTACTGTAATTAACTTCTGATTGACTTTATGCCATTAGACCCTTACAACTTAACTAGAATGTAGGAATTGCTCCATTGCAGGTTTCCCATCTTTGCCTTCCTGTTGGAATTAAAACCTTGATGCTTGTCCACAAAACCAAGCCACATTTGACAAACTACACTTCTGGGCTGGGCTAGACAGAATAACAAACCCTTCAAGGTGCTATATGGGACTTTTTTACTAATAGTATACCTGTTGGTGGTCAGATTACTATACCCTACGAAATCATAAGTTGCTTGCCTTGCTTTCATCCATCCTCCCCTACTAGCTGCTCACTACTCTTTCATCCAAAGTCCCCTCAGTAGCCTTTAACCTAACTTCCCCTACCACCCTGCTCACTAACAACCCTGCTGGTTACCCCTTCATCCAACCTCTACCATCCTGCTCAGGTTCCCTTCATCCAAACCTTCTTGAGCATCCTGCTCATTACCCCTTCATCTGACCTCCCTCTTCCACCCTGCTCTGTAGCCTTTAACCCAACTACCCCTACCACCATGCTTTGCATCATTTAATCCAACCTCCGTGAACACCCTGCTCGTAACCCCTTCATCCAACCTCCTCCAACATCCTGCTTAGGTCCCCTTCACCCGAAGGGGTAATAAGCAGGGTTGCAGCTCTGCTATCCTCTGCAAGTTCCCTTCATCCAAACTTCTTGACCATCCTGCTCATTACGCTTTCATCTGACCTCCTCTACCACCCTGCTTATTACCCCTTCAACTGACTTCCTCTACCACCTTGCTTATTACCCCTTCATCTAACCCCTTTATCTGATTTCCTCTACCATCCTGCTGACTATACCATCATACAGCATGTCCTACCACATGTTCTGCTCACTACCCCTTCATCTGAACTCCCCCTTCCCCCTTTAGTACCTTGCACACAACCACTGTTTCTGACCTCCTCTATCATGCTATCATTTCATCCAACCTTCCCTACCATCCATCATACAATTTGCACTTCCTCTTTGCTCTCTACACCATCATCCAACCTCCACCCTGCTAACTACCCTTTTCACCCAGCTTCCTCTTCTACCCTGCTCAGCGCCCCATCGTATAACCTCCCCATCATATCAAATTCAAATTTTATTGGTCACATACGAAATCATACACAGTACAACATGTAGTGAAATGCTTATAAAAGCATATAACCTCCTCTGCCACCCTGCTTACTACTCTTTCAACTAACCTCTCATCTAACCCTCTCTACCACTATGCCTCCTTCATCTAACCTTCTCATTACCCCTTCATCTAACCTTCTATACCATCCAGCTAAGGATCCCTTCATCCAACCTCCTTTACCACCATGCTCACAACCACTTTTTCTTTCTCTACTACCTTGCTTACTACCCCTTCATCCATCCACCTTCCTCCTTAATATTACTTTATCCAACCTCCTCTACCATGCAGCTCACTACCCCTTCATCCAACCTCCTCTACCATCCTGCTGGCTAGACCATCATACAATTTGCACTTCCTCTTTGCTGACTACACCATCATCCAACCTCCACTCCCACCCTGCTCACTACCCCTATATCAAACCTACTCTTCCACCCTGCTCACTACTCTTTTCACCCAGCTTCCTCTGCTACCCTGCTCAGCGCCCCATCGTATAACCTCCTCTGCCACCCTGCTTACTACTCTTTCATCTAACCCCTCATCTAACCCTCTCTACCACTATGCCTCATTCATCAAACCTCTCATTACCCTTCATCTAACCTTGTATACCATCCAGCTAAGGATCCCTTCATCTAACCTCCTCTACCACTATGCCTCCTTCATCTAACCTTCTCATTACCCCTTCATCTAACCTTCTATACCATCTAGCTAAGGATCCCTTCATCCAACCTCTTTTACAACCATGCTCACAACCACTTTTTCAGACTTCCTCTACTACCTTGCTTACTACCCCTTCATCCATCCACCTTCTTCCTTAATATTACTTTATCCAACCTCTACCATAAAGCTCACTGCCCCTTCAATCCAACCTTCTCTACCATCCTGCTGACTATACCATCATACAATTTGCACTTCCTCTTTGCTGACTATGCCATCATCCAACCTCCACTCCCACCCTGCTCACTACCCCTATATCAAACCTCCTCTTCCACCCTGCTCACTACCCTTTTCACCCAGCTTCCTTTGGTACCCTGCTCAGCGCCCCATCGTATAACCTCCCCATCATATAACCTCCTCTGCCACCCAGCTTACTACTCTTTCATCTAACCCCTCATTTAACCCTCTCTACCATGCCTCATTCATCTAACCCTCTCATTACCCCTTCTATACCATCCAGCTAAGGATCTCTTCATCTAACCTCCTCTATGACTATGCCTCCTTCAACTAACCTTCTCATTACCCCTTCATCTAACCTTCTATACCATCCAGCTAAGGATCCCTTCATCTAACCTCCTCTACCACCATGCTCACTTCCTCTACCACTTCCTCTACTACTCTGCTTGCTACCCCTTCATCCATCCACCTTACTCCTCAGTATCACTCTATTCAACCTACTCTACCATACAGCTCATTACCCCTTAATCCAACCTCCTCTACCATCCTGCTGACTATACCTTCCTCTTTGCTCACAACATCATCCATCCTCCTCTACCACATTAAGTGTCCTTGGTCTCAGCAAAAGCACTATATAAACTACAACCTATAAAAGAAACTAAGAGGACAATAACAAGGCATCTATATCTAATGGATTATGATTGCCCTGATGTGTTAAGCACTCTAGACACTAGAGTCAGAGCATGCTAATGTGAAGCACTTTGAGAGAAGAAGAGCAGGACAGGCCTAAGGTCCAGCCAGAGTTGGCTCGTCATTCCTACACAACTGTGTATTCCCAGTAGGCAGATGGAGGTGACTGCGAGTCTGTGTTTGCATTGAACTGAAGAGCAGGAGAGAGGCCTGCTCATGTCATCCCAACAACATGCTAATGGAGCATTAGCGTCTAGTGGAGCAGTAATTAGCGTCGGTGCTACAGGTTAAGTACCTGAGACCGGGTATAATGTCAAGAGAGTGAGAAAGACTTAACAAGTTCCTCATTTCTCTTCCTGCTGAAACCTTTATGCAATCAATTCTCAGTGAAAAATAGAGGTAGAGTGCGGCTAATTCTGTTCCTCATTTTTCTATTTACTTTGCTCTCTTTCCAGGTTTTGACTGTCCATCTGTCAGTCAGGACATGTTTTTCTCTCTTTACTTCTTTCTATTTGCCATCTTCCTTTATGTCTCTCTCTCTCTCTATTTTTAGTATTCTGCTTCCTGTTCTTGGAGCACCACAGTGTGGATAGAGAGAGGAGGGGGACCAAGCGAGTGAACGAGCAAGCGAGCGAGCGAGCGAGCGAGAGAGAGAGAGAGAGAGAGAGAGCGAGAGAGAGAGAGAGCTGGAGGAGGAGCGGAAGTAAGAGAAGAAGAGGAGGGGTGTGTGGATTCATGCACTGCTGTCTTCACTAAATCAATCTGGCCATTTGCGTCTCCTCCTCCTCCCTCCTCCCTTCGTACACGGGCCAGGCTTGTAGCGGGCGAGCGCCACAAAACAGAGCAGATGAGAGTGAGGGGGGGGGAAACGCAACCAGAGAGGGAGTTAGGGGGTGAAAAGAAAGAACAAGCCAATATTGTTAAAGGGCACTGAAAGCTGCGAAAGAGACAAAGCCGGAAGGCCTGCAGTGTCTCTGAATACACACTTGAACTCCTGGAGTGCAATGCAGAAACAAAGCAAAGAAACCCTACAGTATAATAACTACAGACATTAAAAGCTCCCAAAAGGAGCAACAGCTTAATTGGGCCAGCGTTTACAGTTACTTTTATGAAGTGTTTAAACATTATTAAAGTATTAACACTATTAAATTACAAAGAACGAAGCAATCAAAGTCTCCGATAACTGTTTCAAAATGGTGGTGAGTAGAGTATAATCAAAATTCCACTGCCATTCATCCCCCTGTTGAATAGGGCTATGAAGGGGAGCTTTGATGACGCCCACGTTCCCCAAATTGATCCTTTCATGCCCCTTTCACATATGCACTTTTTTGCGGGAACACTACGGTAATTAATCAGCAAAGGGGTTAAGTGTAAATGCAACCCAGAGCCAAAAGTCCTGGAAGACTGACAACAATTGAGAGACGTGAACTGAGCAAAAAAAAAAAATTCAACCACTGAACACCACATCCCAGGATTTGTTTGAGTTGAAACACCAGCAGGCTCAAATAATTATACTGGTATCATGACACTTATACTGGTATCGTTTATCGGTCCAAGGATGTTCAGTATGAGCATACTGTGAAGAAGAGTCCCGGGATGAGCACAGGACAGTCTTTATGACCGCAGCATCCGGCAAGTACAAATCTTCAGTATCCAAGTGAGATGATCCACTGCAGTGAAAGTGACACTGTTTTTGGAAACACTCAATGTTTATGCATGTGAAACCATCCAAAACAGCAGAACATGACGAAGACGATCTAAGCAGATGCCTTCAAAGCTAATGTAATGAAGGGTTTCTGAGTATGAAATGATATTATATCAGAATATTTACATACATTCCCTTGGGTACAGAGCTTCTTGTGTTGTTCAAGGCTTCTTGGAGAACTTGCTAGTTTTTCAGTTTCTGCATCCCAAACAGCTTTAGAGTCTATAAAATAATTAAAGTCTATTTTACTTTTTCAAGGAACTTTTAATAAATGTTTAGATGTAAACTAAGGTTTAAAATTTCTCACAGCTTTTTTCCCTACATTTGTTAATAATTGTGTAGAAAACAAACCTTTCCTACAAAAAAGGGCTTTTACCTGTGCTTAACCCCGAGTTTTTGTCGCTCTAAACCCCACTTCTAATCCCAGGTACAGGAACGTTTCACACTTGTAATTCAGAAGGGGATTAGCACCGGGTTGTGAAATACTTAGCAGGGTTAGCAGTGCTTTAGCTGTGTACAGTGTGCGATGTTTCGACTAGACGCTTAGCAGCAGACACGCAATCAGAAAATAAATAGCGCCTGCCTCATAATCATGTGAAAAACAGGACGAAAATTAACAAAAACGTCAGATAGCAAAACACAAGTAATGCGCACTGTAGCAAGCGGGAAATAGGTTACAGAAAAATTAGCAGAAGTTAGATATCGATGAATGCCTGGTCAACTAGGGTAGTGGTGGCTAAAATGGTTAAGACTAAGGGTTGTTGATGGGAAGATCAGGCTTTAATCCCCGGCACTGCCACCGTTGGCCCCTGAGCAAGGTTCTGGGTTGTTGATCAGAACGTCGGAGTTCTGCCACTGTTTGGCCCCTGAACAAGGTTCTTAACCCTCTCTGCTCCAGGGGTGCTGTATCATGGCTGACCCTGTGCTCTGACCCCAACTTTCAAAGCTGGGATTTGTGAAGAAAGAAGAATTTCACTGTGTAATGTACATGTGACAAAGATAAAAGCTTCTTCTTTTTCTTTTTCTATGCATCGACTTTAAAAAAGGTCAAAAAGATTACAAATCTGTGAAAGATATCAATTCCTGCTCTGGTGCATGTATATACAATCACCCAGGTCAAGTGTGAGAAGCTCTTAAGCAGATATACACTAAAAACTGTGAAAACTGTATATAAAAAAAAAAAAACAAACAAACAAAAAACCTGTGGTTGTATTAGTATCTTTAATAGAACTTCACTTGTCTTCCTATCGTTTAGTGCAAGGTGTTTCAGTGAAGAGGAGGAGGGCTAACTATGATAACAACAACTTTGTAATTATACAGCATTTGATTTAACTGGGAAGTGGGAGGTCGGAACTCAGATTCATGTCGTTTTCATCCTCCGTGCGTTCGAGCTACAAAGTGTGGGGAAGAAACATGACGAGTCCGTGTTCGGTCTTTTCCTAGCAACAAGCTAGACAGCGAACTGTGATGAGCGAGGTGTATCTACCTCCTCAAAACAGCGAGCTAGAGCTAGAGTCAATGCTACAGATTTAACAAGTGAATATTTTGTGTGTTGATTGATCTAAAGCACAGTATAAATCATTGAGAGATAGGAAAAGCTGCTTGGTTTACTGGTGACGCTGTTGGCAGCCTTGTTGTTTTTATCTGACTTGCTGAACTCAGGGTTGAGGAGTTTACAAGCACGTTTTTCTTTAGTGGAAAAGGCTGGGTTGAATTCATTAAAAGTGAAGTATTAAAGTGTTTCTTTGCTGACACTGATGCAAGACACCGAATAAGCATGTATCTATTTATATTAAACATATAGAGTGTGTCCAACTGTACATGTTCATGTATTGTGAAAATGTCTTAGGTATTGTTTGAAGATATTTTGCCAAATCTGCCATTCCTAGATTAGGAGATTATCCTGTAGCGTTGTTTCATATCTAGAAACGAGTGTATGGCAGACAGAGTAGAATAGACTGGGGGTGGAATCTGGGTTTACCCTCAGAGGCGGGGTAGGGAGGAAGTGACTTGGTGCCATTCAGGCCAGAAACCATGGGGGAGAGATGGGGAAAAAGTAAAAAGTGGAGAAATAGAGAGACAGGAAGACCGAGAGAGAGAGAGAGAGAGAGAGAGAGAGAGAGAGAGAGAGAGAGAGAGAGAGAGAGAGAGAGAGAGAGAGCGAGAGAGAGAGGTAGTCCCTCTTCAGCTCGGCAGCCAGATGGTCTGGTTGCCACAGCAGCATTTTACCCACCAGGCGGTGCTTTGATACTTCTTGTGTGTCTGTGTGTGTGTGTGTGTGTAATATGTCCCTCTGCGATTGTGCCTTTACAGTCTCTGCTGCTCAGCAGCATGTGTCACAGCTCTGTGTGTGTATGCATGCATGCAGGTGTGTGTGTGTGTGTGTGTGTGTGTGTGTGTGTGTGTGTCTTCATGATTGTTTTGGCACTCCTCTGATGAAAACAAGTGGCCCACACCTGCTAAACAGCATTCATTACCGTACACAACGGAGAGCTGGGGAGTAGGAGGAAAGAGACAGTGGCATGAATGACAACAAAGAGAAAGCTTGAGAGAGCACGGAAAACATGGAGGAGGTGAGACGCAAAAGATGCATTCAGCTAGGCCTTTTCAACCAACGGCTCGTGGGCCCGATGTGCTTCGTATTTTTTTTTTTTTTTAATCATTATTATTTTTATGGCCCACACAAGGGTGCAGGTTAATTAGTAATAACACATCTACTGTATAAGTAAATCATCAAATAAAGATCACATGTGGGCTGTAGGGGTGTGTATCTCTCCATCCAAGATAAGCACTTCAAATACCTCGTTATGAAGGAGACGTTTAAAGCAGCTGACTAGTCCAGTTCATGTGATTTAGAGTGCTTTTGTTGCGATATGATGCAGTGCAATGAGATGTAATAAGACATGATACAGTGCTGTACAGACCTGGCAGGCAGAGAGCCACACCTCCTTCACTGAGAGTGAGAGGGTCCAAGAACACACCTCTTTCAGTGGTCCTGACAGGCCCAGAGGACATGTCTCCTTCACCAACAGGCAGAGGTCACGCCTACTTCACTGAGAGTGACAGGCACAAAGACCACACCTCCTTCAATGAGAGTGACAGGCAAAAAAGTCACACCTTCACTGAGACTGACAGGCACAAAGGCCACACCTTCCCTGAGACTGACAGGCACAAAGGCCACACCTTCCCTGAGACTGACAGGCACAAAGGCCACACCTCCTTCACTGAGACTGACAAGCATAAAAGCCATACCTTCACTGACAGGCACTAAAAATGGCAACACCTCCCTCACTGAGAGTGATAAGCACAAAGACCACACTTTCTTCACTGAGACTGACAAGCACAAAGACCACACCTTCACTGTAATTGACAGGCACAAAGACCACACCTCCTTCACTGTAATTGGCAGGCACAAAGACCACACCTCTTTCACTGAGACCAACAGGCACAAAAGCCACACCTCCTTCACTGTAACTGACAGGCACTAAAAATAGCCAGACCTCCTTCACTGAGACTGACAGGCACAAAGGCCACACCTCCTTCACTGTAACAGACAGGCACTAAAAATAGCCAGACCTCCTTCCCTGAGACTGACAGGCACAAAGGCCACACCTCCTTCACTGAGACTGACAGGCACAAAGGCCACACCTCCTTCACTGTAACAGACAGGCACTAAAAATAGCCAGACCTCCTTCCCTGAGACTGACAGGCACAAAGGCCACACCTCCTTCACTGAGACAGAGTTATGGAGGCCACGCCTCGTACCTTTACACTGGCACAGAGATCATGCCCACTTCACTGGGACTTACAGGTAAAATAAATGGACTAAAAATTCCTTTCTATTCTTCTACACTTTTCTCGGTGTTATGTGATCTTGTTTATCATGATGAATATAAAAACACTGATTAAATTTAAATTTATGTGATAATCAATCTGTTAGGCTACTCTTTAGAACCTGCAGTAGACCTTTGCTGAGAAAGTGTACATTTTCCTTTTAGAGCAGTTGCTAGTGAAACTAAGCAGACCTTGATTAGACAAAAAGAAGGTGAAAGATTCTTGACGATGTTCTCATATTTCAAACACACACACACACCCAAACATCTGAGGAAATGATGGCCAGCCTTGCCTCTATACTTCCTACACATAGTACAGTGTTTTTCCAGACTCTGTGCTGATGTGCTACTACAGGTTTAGAAGTTTTATCTACACTAACATGCTTGATGTTTAATTGTGTTGAAAATGCACAATATGGCCCCAAATCTAGAGTTTAAAGCTACTGAATTGGTGAATTCAACTGTGGGGACTTCAGAGGCTCTTACTGATGAATGGCTGGTCCTCATATAACCCTTCTTATTCAGTCAGAGAAAGCGGCATGCTCAAAATCTTCACAAGAATCTCAGACACCATTTTCCAATTTGTGTTGACCCCTGCTTGGAAATCTGAACAAACGGTGGTCTCGGTGGAAAAAAGGTGGAGCAAAATATCAGACCGGCGCTTTTGCTTCTGCCTCTTCGTTCAGCCTTTCAGTGACATGCCGCAGTTGCAGATGAGTTTAGTTTTGATAACTTGCCTTACATTTAGCTCTCTGCACCTTGGAAATATTCCAAACAAATAAATGAAGCGATGCCTACCTTTCCCAGATTTTTATGGCAGCAAGCAAAACGCAGTTAAAAAATGCTGGCTTAAGAGAAACCCCCTACTGAGGGCTTTTTCAGAGAAACTGTTAATCACCTACGCTTAATGGAACACATCACCTACACTTTCCGCTTAGAGAGGGAGAAGAGTGAAATACACTGGCTGAAGCACGTACCGGTGAATACTGTATGCTGTCAACTCCGGAATTATTGGCACCTTACATGAGAATGGGAATTATTGCATAAAATAAACATAAGCTAGTGAGACAGTGGAGGAGTGGAAAACTCGATTTAGCCAGGACGGAGTTTGGTGCATGGTGATAATGTTGGCGAAGGAGGCTAAGAAGATCCCAATGAATTGTGCCGTCAAGATGATTCTTGTTTCATAATCGACTACTAGACACAACCTCAGTTAGACCTTCCTCAGAGCAAAATGCTGTACACTTCCAGGACCCTGAAGCGGGCAGTTAAGATTGTGGCTGACCCCAATCACCCTGGATGCTACTTTTTTGTGGCACTCCCTTCCTGCAGAAGACTGCGATCCATCAAGACAAAAACCTCACACCATAATCTTCCCATCATGGCCTCATCAACAACATGCAGGACTCACCATGGTCTGTTATCCACCTACTTGGACATTAACACACAAACTCAGACAACCATAGTGCACCTGCACCTTTATCTTACCTTCCTACCTCAAACTGCACTGGTCACTAATGTACATTTAATGTACAGTTAATGCTTCACTTCCCCACGTGCATCAGTGAGCCTTGGCCGCCCATGACCCTGTCGCCAGTTCACCACTGTTCCTTCTTTGGACCACTTTTGATAGATACTGACCACTGCAGACCGGGAACACCCCACAAGAGCTGCAGTTTTTCTGATTCTGATTTGGGGAAATACTACGCTATGTTGTGACAGTCTAAAGACAAATAGAGCTTATACGCAAAGAACATCTCTGATGCTTTGGAGCCATTTTGAAGCCAGAGGTCTGGGAGCATCAGGGTTGCTTCTGCCGGGGGGTTAAAACCTATTCATGGTTAGTTCTTTCAACAAGATATTAACCCCTAGGAATACAACATATTGCTGAAACAAATGTTTTGCCACTAGTCACTACATTTAAGTTCTATAGTTTTCCTTCTACATTATTATTATTATTATTATTATTATCATTATCATCATCATCATCACCACAATTACAGCTAGGAATAATCAAGAAAATATATTCAGAATATATCACACAATTATACAGTGTTCATTTAAGTTCTAGGTACTTCGCCTCCTCTTCTCTTCACTTAATTGTTAGTCTAAACGTTTTAGATGGTCTCATGCTACGTCTTCTTAATACTAACAGCACATTTCACCTAGAAAATATCAAATAGAATAGGATTTCCGTTTGGCTTAGGAACGAGACTTCGTTTTTAAAGGTGACACATGGGAAAACACGTGCCCTTGAAAGCCCAAGAAGAACTTGGAAACCTTAAATATACGAATTATACGAACATACAGGTCATTTTAATAACTTTAACGGACCACTAAGAAAGTTAAATGTCCTTTTAGACTAAACTGCAATATCGTTGAGCCCGGCTCTATTGCAGTTAAGGGGCAGAATGGCTGGGTAAGAAACTAAGAACCATAAATAAAGATGATCTTTTTAATACTCTATTGAGAAAAAGTTCTGCTATACTTTTTGACTCCAAAGCTGATTTGCTGAACACGGATCAAAAGTCTTTATAGGAAATAATGATTCCCCTCTGCCCCCTGTGTGACAGGGATAAGATCTCACAGGAGCGAAGCTACTGCCATCTGAGCCTATGGTGCCTATGATCTCTCTGCTTTGCTTGTAGCTTGATAGTTCATTATCAATGGGAAAGAAAAAAAAGTGGAAGAGGGACAGATTTATATCATTCTATAGATTTGAAAAAGTAAATAAAGAGGGGAAAAAATAGTTCTGATAAATTACTTTCCCCTTAAAGGAGAAGTTCACTTCTAGAATAAAAATCTACAAATAATTTATTTCCTCACCCCCTTGTCATCCAGGATGTTCATGTCTTTCTTTCTTCAGTTGTAAAGAAATTGTGTATTTTTTGAGGAAAACATTTTTCGACAACTTCGGAGCGGTCCTCCTTCTCCACACTGGGCCTGTAATTCCGCCTAAGTCACGTGTGACCTTCCGACGTGATTACGTAGTACAGTGTCGCGGAAGCGCGTCCCAGAGCTAGTGCTAGAGGAGCTTTTGTGGTCAAAATGTACACAAATTCTTCATTTTTATTTTTTAAGAAAATGACCGATCGTTTCACTAGATAAGACTCTTATTCCTAGGCTGGGATCGTTTAGAGCTCTCTGAAGCTGCATTTAAGCTGCATTTTGGAAGTGGGCACCATAGACGTCCACTATATGGAGAAATGTTTCCCTCAAAAAACATCATTTCTTTACGACTGAAGAAAGACAGACGTGAACATCTTGGATGACGAGAGGGTGAGGAAATTATTTGTAGATATTTGTTCTAGTAGTGAACTTCACCTTTAATATTCAAAGCAGTGATAGCAGAGTAGGTAAGGTGGCAGTGTGTGTAAGTGCAAGCCTTAACCCTTAAATGCTCAGCTCTGGATATCATCACTCCATGAGCTGCTGTTAACTCAGGCCTCAAGTGTGTGTTTGTGTAAGTCTGAGTCTGTAATCTAGAGGATGGTACTGAGCAGTGTTTGTGTTCGAGACTATGAGTGTGTGTGTGTGAGAGGAAAAAGAGTGTGTACAGTGCCTTCTCACCAGGCTCAGAGGGAGGCAGCGGTTAGCCAAGTACGGTTGAGCCGATTGTTATGAGAGAGAGAGAGAGAGAGAGAGAGAGAGAGAGAGCTGGAGTGATACAGAACAAGAAAGAAAAACATGCAATATGAACAAACATGGCTAACATGGCATTGTAATGAACTTTGATCAGATTTTGCGCAGCTACTGACAATTCATTGGAATATTTTGAATATCGAATATGCTTTTTATGGGAAAATAAATAAAAGTGCCAGTATCAGTGTTTCCTACCACCATAAAACATCAATACAAATATTTTTTTTCAGCAAGTCCTACAACAGAACTCTAAACTAGGCTTAATTAAACATTAGTTCATTAACTCTAACACATGTCTGATATAACAGACTGTCATGTCATGGCGAGAGAATCTGAAAAATCAGACACCAAAATGAACATATGGTCATTCTGTTCAGCTCTGTTTTTTTTTTTTTTTTGTTGTTGTTGTTCTGATATGAATTATTTTTGGGGTAAGGAATAGACTCCAAAGCTCTGGAGTAGCCTGGAATCAGGGATCGACTCCCAGCTCCTTCAGTGTGAAACCCTGGAGAACAGGATGAAACTGAAACTTGCTTGGAGCTAAGTGATGTGGTGAGCGTCAACATGATTCATACACCAATTAATAGAAAAGAAATGAATGGCAGGTCAACTAGATCTAATCAAGTTCTATCGTTTTTGTCTATTAGTCATTACAGCTCTAGACATTTGATTATTAACATTTAATGAATCGACAATTTAATATATTGATGGTGTAACACGGTTTGAAACCGTCTACCAGTTACCTCATACTCGCATGAAAAGAATGAGCAGTTGCTGGAACCGCCGTTTCCATGCTAAAACTCCTGATAATCAATACAATTCCACTGATTGCAAACCACTGAGGAACAACAACAAACGTTTATATATAACTGTGATTTGAACCTGAGCTCAAAGTACACTGTAGATTTGGCTGAAGATGTGACAGGAACCTCAATATAAAGTGTTCCCTGCCTGCAAGTTACTAAATCAGGTGAACAGATGCCACATTTGTACTAAATCTCATCCAGTCCACGATCAGACGAAATCTATGGGGTGTTGCTTCGGCTCATATCGGGAAAACAGCTGGAACTTGGCCCAGATCACGGCTTTGCATGGGCGTTGAGTTGAAGTCGTGTTGTTATTTACACGCCGTGCGTTTGCGTGCTTCTGGCAAACATTTGGAAGACATTTACAGGTGGTCTACATGTGTTGTTGTTACTGGGTATTGTATGGAAGAGGCATGTCTTATTTTTCATAGCTAGACTATATTGCCAAAAGTTTTGGGACACCCCTCCAAATCATTGAATTCGGGGGTTGTTTTTCAGGGGTTGGGCTTGGCCTCTTAGTTCCAGAGTAAGGAACTCTTAATGCTTCAGCATACCAAGACATTTTGGACAATTTCATGCTCCTAACTTTGTGGGAACAGTTTGGGGATGACCCCTTCCTGTTCCAACATGACTGTACACCAGTGCACAAAGCAAGGTCCATAAAGACATGGAGGGGCGAGTTCTTATAAAGCTTTTATGTGACAATTCAGTTTTACTATTTTTTTTTTTTTTACTGTTGTTAAGCCTTACGTTTTTTAAGATAATCACAATAAGATAAAACTTTCTACAGCTATTCACTGAGATATAAATGATAGATTTTTAACTTTATCTTAAGTCAGAACCTAATTCCTAATTCTAAGGTCCTGAATTCAGATATGGTGAATGACTTACCATAGTGTGTGTGTGTGTGTGTGTGTGCATTTCTTTCTTACCTTTTTTTTAATGAAATATTTTTATTTATTTTTTTTATTAATTTGTTTGTTTTATTTATTAATATTAATATTTATTAACATGAATCATTACACCCGATGAGAGCCACTTAAAATATTACATATATATAAAATATAATATATATATAATTAAATATTAAATAAAATACGTTTTAACAGCCTAACTTAATTTCAAAAAATATATTGCATCCCTATATAATTTGCATTCACCTGCTGATACGCTTCAATGATGTTTTAACTATTTCACATTAAACGTCTTGTTTTATTTGTCTGGAATATGCCAGGATTCAAAGTGATATTCTGTGGAAATGTACGAAAATGAAAACATCACATAGTCGCAGCTCTAGCTGACATACTTCTCTTTTGCTGTTTCTTTCTTCCTGTTGCTCTTTTTCTTTTCCCTTCACCTCTCATATGGAGAAGCGGGAGGAGGGGGAGGTGGGGGGGGACAGAGATCGAGGCTACCATGGCAACAAAGCCTATCACAGCGATATGAGCATCCCTGATGGCACTCAGGCAAGGCATTAACTGTGTCCCACTAGCCTGCTCTGTGTGTGTGTATGTGTGTGTGTGTGTATGTGTGTCAGTATGAACAACAACAAAGTGTGCTCAATCTTTCAGCATTTTATTAACACAAGGTTCCCCCAGACACACACACACACCCAAACACACAAAAAACTGCTCCCAGTGTAAACCCTTGAGCCATCGCTAATTTAAATAGTGTGTGTGTGTGTGTTTTCTAATGAGAAGCTAACAGGAAGGAACAGACAAAGAAAGGAAAATGAGCAATGACATGTCTGAACACACACCTGATCCATTCCTTTCTCTCCTTTGCGTTTTGGTACACTTGAAAATCGGCTCAACTCTTGCGCGCGCGCACACAGTGTGTGTGTGTGTGTGTGTGTATGTCTCTCTCTCTCTCCCCCCCCCACACTATCACATAATGTGTGTGTGTGTGTGCGCCATTGTTAAAGAGGATGTAAATAAATGTGTGTCTGTGGATGGTCTGGTGATTTTCCTGCCCACTGGTGCACACCAGCATGCACATTTTATACACACACACGCACGCACACACGCACGCACACGCGCGCACACACACACACACACGCGCACACACACACACACACACGCGCGCGCACACACACGCGCACGCGCACACACACACGCGCGCACACACACACTCGCGCACACACACCCATCCACACCCCCACACACCCCAAGACTTCACGGTGCACTTTATTTTATTTATAAGGTATTTTATTAAGACTGGCAGAGGCCACACCCCCTTCACTGAGACTGACAGGCACAGAGAAAACACCTCCTTCACTGTGACTGACAAAGAAGCCACGCCTCCTTCAATAGGATTGACAAAGAAGCCACGTCTCCTTCACATTGACTGACAGGTATCGTCATTAACAATGTAAATGACTAACACAAAGGCCACACCTCCTTCACTGTAAATAACACAAAGGCCACACCTCCTTCACTATAACCGACACAAAAGGTCACACCTCCTTTACTATAACTGGCACAAAGGCTGGTGATTTTCCTCCTTCACTGTAACCGACACAAAGGCCACACCTCCTTTACTATAACCGGCACAAAGGCCACACCTCCTTCACTGTAACCGACACAAAGGCCACACCTCCTTTACTGTAAATTACACAAAGGCCACACCTCCTTCACTGTAACTGACACAAAGGCCACACCTCCTTCACTGTAAATAACACAAAGGCCACACCTCCTTCACTGTAACTGATACAAAGGCCACACCTCTTTCAATGTAACCGACACAAAGGCCACACCTCCTTTACTGTAAATTACACAAAGGCCACACCTCCTTCACTGTAACTGACACAAAGGCCACGCCTCCTTCACTGTAAATAACACAAAGGCCACACCTCCTTCACTGTAAATAACACAAAGGCCACACCTCCTTCACTGTAACTGATACAAAGGCCACACCTCTTTCAATGTAACCGACACAAAGGCCACACCTCCTTCACTATAACTGACACAAAGGCCACACCTCCTTCACTGTAACTGACACAAAGGCCACACCTCCTTCACTGTAAATAACACAAAGGCCACACCTCCTTCACTGTAACTGACACAAAGGCCACACCTCCTTCACTGTAACTGACAGGCACAAAGGCCACACCTCCTTCACTGCAACTGACAGGCACAAAGGCCACACCTCCTTCACTGCAACTGACAGGCACAACGGCCACACCTCCTTCACTGCAACTGACAGGCACAACGGCCACACCTCCTTCACTGTAACTAACACAAGGGCCACACCTCCTTCATTGTAACTGACACAAAGGCCATACCTCCTTCACTGTGGCTGATACAAAGGCCACACCTCTGTCACTGTAACTGACAGATACAAAGGCCACACCTCCTTCACTGTAACAGACACAAAGGCCACACCTCCTTCACTGTAAATAACACAAAGGCCACACCTCCTTCACTGTAACAGACACAAAGGGCACACCTCCTTCACTGTAAATAACACAAAGGCCACACCTCCTTCCCTGTAAATAACACAAAGGCCACACCTCCTTCTGTAACTGACAGGTGCCTAGGCCACATCTACATCCAAAACGCTTGTCTCTTTAAATCACCGGGAGTGTGGGAGTGATAAATATCAGCACCAGCATCGCTTCACTAATTTAAATGTGAAACAATCGACTCGTTAACAAAGTGCTCGGAAAGTGATTTAATAAATGGGACTGAAGAAACAAGTGGAGGAGTTAGAGTGAGGTGTTTACTGATGCTGAGTCATCCATGCCTCTGCCTGTGTGTGTGTGTGTGTGTGTGTGTGTACTGGGAGTGTGAGTGACTTTCGTGTGTATGTGTTAGGGTGGGGGGGGGGATAAAGGAGATTTCCCCATCCATCCTCTCTGTTTGTTGGACCAATTAGAGAGCACTCAGAGAGCCTAATCTAATCAGAGAGGCGGTCTCATTCACTCACACACACACACACACACACACACTCAATATTCAGTGCGTGAGACCTGTCTGTGAGAGAAAAGCAGCAGGAACATGGCCCACACTTTAACCAAGAGCAAATTACACATTACTAAAGTCTAATTAATTACATATTAAAATCATGCTCTCTTTAATCTAGTGCACTATATTTTTTATCTTGTTTGTGTGCATCATCTGTAAAAGATCCACTCCCGGTATGTAGTTTGATAGTTTATTAGCGACTGAATTAGGCACAAAAAGAGAGCGAGTGACGGCACGGGCGATATGGAAATCAATTACTGAGAAACCGTAACTGTTATTAGGTCCGTATCGATTTGGTGTTATTATTATATATAGAATGTTGGGAGGGGAAGGGGGGGGTCTGCTAATGGCTCTAATGCCACAGTAAACAAAGCAAGACTCTATTTTCTCCATCAACCACAGGGGCAGTGGTGTCTCGGTGGTTAAAACCTGTATGCTGTGTTCAAATCTCAGAGCTGCCGAAGAGACAATATTAGATCTTTCAGCCACGCTCGGAAGCCTCGACTGTGTGTCTCTGTATCACTTGAAACCTGCTTTGGATTACAGAAAAACGATTAGAAAACATAGATAGAAAACGCACACTTATGAACTTACGGACATTTGAGTTGCGAACTTTCACAGATACGAACGGTCCTCGCATCACGAACGTTCGTAGACAGTGGAACAAATAGCGGAAGTAGCTCACGTGTCTGCCGGACATTGTCACAGTTGTGCTGCTGTGTGCTTTACTGTACAGTGCGATAGTGTACAGCAGTACAGCGCTCAATCAGAGCCAAGGATGTCCAGATGCAAGAGGAAAAGTAGTGGTGATGTGGAGGGGACTGCTAGGAAGCGCAAAGCAGTAACCATGGAAACAAAAGTGAAAATAATTGAGAGATTGGATCGGGGCGAAAAGATGGTAGACGTCTTATAACATGAATCGTTTGCTTTACATTGTATATTTGTGTTAAAGGTGTATAAGACTCACTTTGTCAGACTTACGAATGAATCCGACTTACCAACTAATTCTCCCGGAACGGAACTCGCTCGTAAGTCGGGGACTTACTGTAACGCAATGGATCAGATAGTTCCTAAAAACCCAAGAAAGAAATCCAAAGCTAATTTGGGTCTCAAACATGAAAGAGGACAATACAGCTTTTTGTTCAACTTTATTTAAAGATAGATTTCATTTTAAAGCAGCTTAGTAGGAGTTATGAGGAAGTGGTTAACATTCTTAGGTACATTTACGGTATTTGGCAGATCCAGAGCGATTTTATACAATTGAGCATTAAGGGCCTTGCGCAGTGGCCCAGCAGTGGCAACTTGGTGGACCCAGGATTCGAACTCACAACCTTCCAACCTGTAAGCAAACTCCTTAACCACTGATCTAACCACTTCCCTAATTTCTTAGGGAAATGAACAAAAATGAGAATTTGAAATGAAAGCCTATGTACTCTAGGGTCTAGTGTGTGTTCACACTGAAAGTAGTAACGCACTCCATGAACCCTGATGATGCACTTATTGAACCAAAAAAAAAAAAAACCCAAAGTGTGATATGTCGGACACTTCATTATTTTTAATTAACGCTCGCAGCTATTCTTACGTAGAGGAAAAGGGGCGGAGCTACCAGGTGCTGATGCTGTATCGTAGGGAAATATGTATGTGGAAGTGATTCGTTTCTCTCCCGAATCTATCCTGAGGGAAATTAATGAAGAGGTGTGTCCCAAATGACAGACAACACGCTACGCACTCTAGTGTCTGGTGTATGAGATTAAAAAGCGTAGTACTGTCTCAAATGGAACTTGTTTTTTGTACCAACCGAAAGATCGTCTGTCATCTGTGCACATCTGTGTACGCCATTTTGGTTACAAGGCACTGACTCTGCATGAGAAAACATTTTCAAGATGTCCGAAGACTGAGAATTCGGACATACTGGTTCCTTGCATCTTTTCTACTGTATGTTAGGGTAGTGGGGAGATTCGGACACAGTGTGGGTCAGGTGAAAGAGATAAAAGGTGAAAGTCTAGATCTTGAACTCTTTGTTTTATACAGTGGAACCTCGGCATACGCATTTATTTCGTTCTGGAGGAGAGTTCTTAAGGTGAAAATTTGTATTGCCGACAATTTTCCCCATTAGAAATAATATAAATGCAGATAATCCGTTCCAGCCACCCAAAAATATTACCAATATTACCAATACGAAGTGTATGTAAACTTACAAAGAACTGACCCAAACCAAGCATTCCATGTCAAGGCTCCTCACAGGAAGTTGTGCCACCAAGCTCGGGCTAAAAATAGAACAGACCACCCACTCCACCAATCTGTCAACAAAAAAAACGCCCGAAAAATCACCTAGCTTTTGAACGTATGCTGTGGGCAACATTAGTATCATGGGTTGACTCTTTCCAAACAGCTTTCACTTACTGAAAATAAATTCGTATAATTCGTAAAGTCGCTTTGTTTGGCTTTCCACTGACGCTAACACGTTTTGAGCGGCTCATAGACGTACGCGCAACATTCGCTTCGGTTCATATGTCAAAAATGCTTCATATGCCGATACAGATTTCTTGCAAAATTTCCATTCTTAAGGTGAAAATTCGTAAGGGAGGGCATTCGTAGGCCGAGGTTTAACGGTATTTTTAAGTTCTGTAAAGCTGCTTTTGAAATATCCGTTGTTAGAAGCGCTATAGAAATAAAACTAAATTGAATTCATTGAAAAAAAAGAAATTATGTGGTTCTTGGGTGATAAAGGTAAACAGATAAGGGACACTAATGATTGTTGGATGGTCTGAATAATGTGTAACGTGCAAGAAGCAGAGCTCATCCAGACATCTGCGATTAGAACTAACTCCTGAAATCTTATCTCGTAAACACATCCGGAGTCCAATTACTCCATGCACACAGCTCGAGTCATGGAGCCGGACCCCTCACCTGAGCCGAAGGTGTTGCGCTAGCTCAGGTGTGTGAAAATGACGTCTTTTACCCAGGAGCTCTCGTTCTTTCTTGTGTGGAAGAGGGAACGGAATTATTTGCTCAGCTGACTCAGACGGAAGGTCTCAGGTTATTTGTTGGGTAATGGTGATGACATTTTCGGGATTTGATGATATGGATTTTCCCCTCGTTTGCAGTCTTCCTGACGGCTCGCGTGCTACGCTAAATCACAGAACGAGTGTTTATCTTTAAAGCTGAGAGACAGAACAAAAAAAAAAATCTGCCTACGTGGAGAGCGATCGCTGGCAGGCTAGCTCCCGCGGAAATAGACTTTCTGTGGTGCGCAAAATGTCACGGCACGGCGACGATTTCGAGAGCCGAAAGAATGAATCAATTCTCCAAACAGGAAGGTTAGTGACATCATCGAGCAGCTCGGGACACACGGAGGACAAAAATCAACTCTCTCTCTCTCTCTTCATCCCTATCCTTCTGTGTGTTTGTGTGTGTGTCTTTGTCTCACTGTCAGATGATCCACTTCTCCAGCACACACACACACACACACTACTTTCTATCACACCTTCCTCCTTCCTTTACATTCAACTGTTTACACTACCGAGAATGAAAGAATAAAGCAGATGGTTTCCTTTACTAAATCTAACACACACACACACACACACACAAAGCAGGAAAAGAGCAGAAGCTCTACTGCTTCCACAAATAGAACAAAGCAATTAGTTGAAAGATGTGAAGATAGAAAACACTGCAAATGAGCAGAGAGAGAGAGAGAGAGAGAGAGAGGGAGAGAGAGAGAGAGAGAGAGAGAGAGAGGGAGTGACTGATCAAGTCATTGTGAGAGTGATTGAGTGAGCAAGTGAGTGAGCAAGCAAGTGGGTGAGTGAGGGAGAAAGGATGGAACTGTGTGTGAGTGTCAGTGTGCGAGTGTCAGAGTGATGGAGTGAATAAATGAATGAATGAGGGAATGAGAGTGAGTGAGTGAGCGTGTGAGTGAGTTAGTGAGCGAGTGTGTGAGTGAGTTAGTGAGCGAGTGTGTGAGTGAGTTAGTGAGCGAGTGTGTGAGTGAGTTAGTGAGCGAGTGTGTGAGTGAGCGAGTGTGTGAGTGAGTTAGTGAGCGAGTGTGTGAGTGAGTTAGTGAGCGAGTGTGTGAGTGAGCGAGTGTGTGAGTGAGCGAGTGTGTGAGTGAGTGTGTGAGTGAGCGAGTGTGTGAGTGAGCGAGTGTGTGAGTGAGTTAGTGAGCGAGTGAGTTAGTGAGCGAGCGTGTGAGTGAGCGAGCGTGTGTGTGTGTGTGAGTTAGTGAGCTAGTGTGAGTGTGTGTGTGAGTTAGTGAGCTAGTGTGAGTGAGCGAGTGAGTGAGTGTGTAAGTGAGCGAGTGAGTAAGTGAGCGAGCGAGTGAGTGAGCGAGAGCGTGAGTATAAACGTCTCTCCAGATAGTTGCGGGTTGACAACATAGTCACAAGCTAAAAGTCAACTACGGAACAGATCACTTTTGGTCTTGAACCTATGCTTAAGTGCCATCGATCACTACCCGTGTGTGTGTGTGTGTGTGTGTGTATGTGCTAGTCTGTAATCTGTAGTCTGTAATCTGACAGTGATCTCTGGAGCTGTTTAATTCTGGTCAAGAGTTGACCTATCTCTCTCTCTCTCTCTCACACACACACACTTTGGGAAAACACCCTGATAAAGAAAAATAAGAAGAGAAAAGTGTAGGAGGAGAACTTTGAGCTAAATCTGCTAATCACGTGGTGAGCTGGCGGAAATGAATACTTTATCACCAAGAGGGGGCGCTGTCTTCAACACTGATGGCTCGAAATTACACATCGTCCTCAAAGATGAAGGTGCTGACTTACCCAATTAACAAAGAAACTTTGCTGATAAGGAAACAAATCATTGCTGAGGTTAAATGTTCACTAACTAAATGCAGTTAAAAGAAGGAGGTGTGGTCTCAGAGAAGGGGCGTGGTCTTCTGTTAATCATCATTAACACTCTTTTTCTTTTCTTTTTTCCTTTTTAAATAGACCTGAAGTCTTGTTAATGTCTTGGAGAAGCCAATATGTCATGGATGGAAAATTAGAGAAAATGATTCTTTGCTAAAAATGATTCTTTGTGATTCTTTGCTGAAAATGATTCTTTGTGATTCTTTGCTGAAAATAAATCTTTGTTGAAAATGATTCTTTGTGATTCTTTGCTGAAAATGATTCTTTGTGATTCTTTGCTGGAAATGATTCTTTGTGATTCTTTGCTGAAAATGATTCTTTGTGATTCTTTGCTGAAAATGATTCCTTGTGATTCTTTGAGATTCTTTGCTAAAAATGATTGATTCTTTGCTAAAAATGATTATTTGTGATTCTTTGCTGAAAATGACTCTTTGTGATTCTTTGCTGAAAACAATTCTTTGAGATTCTTTGCTAAAAATGATTGTGATTCTTTGCTGAAAATGATTCTTTGTCATTTGTTGCTAAAAATGATTCTTTGTGATTCTTTGCTGAAAACGATTCTTTGTGATTCTTTGCTGAAAATGATTCTTTGCAGAGGAATCATTTGGACTGATTCGGATCGTATAACACATCGGATCATTTGTGGTATATGCTGAGTGGAAGTGACGCACTGCATTAATGATGGAGAGAATTCTGCTGAACAGAACCTGAGGAGGTTTCAGTCAAAGGTACCAAAGAACAGACATCTCAGAGGACTGGGAGAAAAGAACAGGCTGCCCTTAGGCAGTTCTCTGTGTGCATGCACACACACACACACACACACACACCTCACGCCTGATTAGAGACAGTGAGAGAACAACGAGCAAGAGGTTTGTAGAAAGTATGCAAATTGTTTCTCTGGAGAAAGTGAGTCTCATGCCTGTTACACACACACACACACACACACACTCATTTGCATGCTTGATTATTACAAGTAGTGCCTCTATAGGCTTCCTGATCAAGAAAACCTCAGAAAATTCAATTCACTTACTCAACATCAAAACTCAATCTCTCTCACTCCCCCCTCATACACACTCTCACACACACACACACACACACACACATACAACTGGATGGATAGCAGGATCGTACTCAGGTGGCAATCCCTCCGTTACCCATAATGCCGAGCGGCAGGCCTGCAGACAGGTTTGGCTGGACAGGAAAGAAGCAGCAGGCTTGAGCAAATGTATTACTATGGCAAATTACAACATTACCATATAAATGACTTCCTAGCAAACATCTGCTAATGGTGAGGGCAGTGCCACACACACACACACACATACACAATGCAGTCAGCTATGGTTAAGATATGAATGCCAGACTCCAAGCAAAATGTTTAGGGAAATAGGGAAATTGCATGCATCGTAAATATGCTGTGTGTGTGTGTGTGTGTGTGTGTAAGAGAGACTACAATGCCTGTAATGTGTGAGTGATTTTGTGTGTCAGTGAAATTCTCTTTAGATGTCAAGTGTCATAATTGTCATATCTGAAGAACACACACACACACACACACACACACACGACACTAGATCCTCTTCTTGTCTCAGGGGCAATGTGGACATGCTGCTTCCTGTCCAAACCAGTCCTTTTCTTTGTGTGTGTGTGTGTGTGTGTGTTATGAGCAGCCAAAGCACCAATGAACAGCAAAAAGTTGAACGTTTCTCCTTCAACTACTGCCAGTTCCCACCGACCAGCCCACTCTCTCCATCACCCCATGCAAGCATGAAAGCTAACACTGACTTCCTCCAAGACATCCAGTCACACCTTTCCAACCCGCTGTTCATGCAGCATCACAGGAGAAAGTGCTGTCTGCCCTCTTCCTTATACCTGAGACACCCTTAAGCCACAAAATTCTCACGATTCTCAGATCAGGCAGACTTCTGAGACAGAGAGTCTGGCTAGCATCTTCTCAATTCTTGAAGCTAAGCTAAGCTAAGGCACAGCATGGGCCTAGCACACGAGACTCCAGTCTGTTCTGTCAGTAATCCACACCTTCCTTCTTTAAAACGCTGCTGTAAGCAATCGTGCAGATTTAAATGCAGATTTTTGAAAGCTTTCACGTCCGGGAACTCGTCTTTCGAACCATGCGGATGCGTTTGACGGAGTTCGCCGGACAAATGAAATAAACACGAAAGCGTTTTTATTCGCGCGTTTATTGTGTTGCGTTGATTGATCACCGCTGTCACGTAGTGCACTCGAGTAAGTAAGTAAGGAGAGGAGAGCTGCAGGATATTGTACAGCGTGAAGGAGATAAACATCATACAGAATCCTGCAGTAATCTAATAGAGGGGTGATGTAGATGCACACGCGAGGGAGGAGACGGATGATTATTATCGTAACAGTTTTATCATGATAATTAGCCGAAAATCCTTGAAAGATCTCGTGTTCGGTGGTTGTATATGAGCAGGGTTGCCAGATCTGTGTGAGTCAACATAACCAAAAATCCCAAAATTCCCCTTTTAAAATCCCAAACTGGTTCTGTTTGGTCAGGAGGCGTGTTCCAGTAACAGCGGCTCCGCCTAGCTGAATACCCGAGGCTTCGGGTGTATTTCGGCTCATGGTTACGTTTTCTCTGAGGAGATGTTTATAAGGCGGTTTAGGAAGGAGTCTCCAGTGTTAATGCTTTGTGATGTTCAGAGGTGAAGCTCATTAGAACCCCTTTTAAAATCCCAAACTGGTTCTGTTTGGTCAGGAGGCGTGGTCCAGTAACAGCGGCTCCACCTAGCTGAATATCCGAGGCTTCGGGTGTATCTCGTATCTAAAGCTCATTAGAGCCCTCTTCCTCCCCCAACCCACACTCCTCCAAATAGACTCATGGACTCTCTCACTCTGTGGAAGAACATTCATGTAGAGATCTGGACTCTGGTATGTCGCAGCACCATTAGAGATATTGTCACAGCAGTGTTTACATACTGCACAACAATATCCTCACTTTAGGTTTAACTTATTAATATATGCATCCATCTAGTTCACCTTCCTTCTACTTTCTTCTTCTTCCTCTTTTTTTGTTCCGACCATTAAAGCAGTACCTATTTTCGCAGTTTATATTTATTTACAGATATTTTACGGATATTTTATACAGATGTTTACTCAAAGCTTTGTGCACTAACGGACTTGCTCCATTTATCATCACTACAATAAGTGTATTTTATTTATGTTATTTTAACTACTCTGCATGCCTCAAATTGTCCCCGGGGATAAATAAAACTTTTTGATTTGAACTGAACTGAACTGAACTGATCTGAACAGAATTGATCTGAATTGAACAGAACAGAATTGAACTGAACTGATCTGAACAGAATTCAACTGATGTGAATTGAACTGAATTGAACTGATCTGAACAGAATTGAACAGAACAAAATTGAACTGAACAAAATTGAACTGAACTGAACTGATCTGAATTGAATTGAACTGAACAGAATTGAACTGAACTGATCTGAACTGAACAGAATTGAACTGAACTGTTCTGAACTGAACTGAATTTAATTGAGTTAAACTGAATTGAACTGATGTGAACTGATCTGAACTGAATTGAATTGAATTGAACTGAATTAAAACTGAATAAGGCTGGAGTGAATGTCCATAAAGGAGTTTCACAACATGAATTAGACATTAATAAACACATTTACAAAACATTTTGTAATCTCTGGCAATTTGTAACAGTAAGTTTCCTCTAAATCACACTGATGTAACTGATTGTTTTCCCGTAACAGCACACCCCCCGAGCACACACACACACACACACACACACACACACACACACACACACACACACACACACACAGAATGTGTTATGATTTGACATTATATTGTCTTGTTGAGTAGAGACACTACTTTTGGACAGAAAGGGCCAGTATCACTTCCTGGTTTTGGCAGCTCCACTGATCTGAGATCAGAATGTAATGTACAGATGTAGTAACAGTGACAGTGTGTCAAGCCTGAGCTCAGAACACACAGCTACACACAGCACACAGGGGGTGTGTTCTGCGCTATTATTACTGTTAAAGAGAGAGAGAGAGAGAGAGAGAGAGAAACTACTGCCTCAAGCCCTCAAGCTTGTCCTCCTTCCTCTCTACTGCTTCGTTCACTCATTTCTCTCTCTCTCTGGGAAGACGGCGTTCCTGCAGGCATTGAGTCTGACACACGTCACCACTGAATCACAGAGCTGCGTGTGTGTGTGTGTGTGTGTGTGTATATGTATAAAGTTCCCGTGGTTGTTTACCTACTTGTGAATTTAAAACTCTCTCACACACAGACCCCCTCTCTCTTTCTCTCTCTCACAAACACACACACACTCGCTTTCTCTCTCACACACAGACTCTCTCTCACTTACTCACATACAATCTCTCTATTGCTCACACACACATACATACACACACATATACATACACACACATACATACACACACATACATATACATACACACACACACATACATATACATACACACATACAATCTCTCTCTTGCTCACACACACATACATACACACACATACATACACACACATATACATACACACACATACATATACATACACACACACACACATACATATACATACACACATACATATACATACACACATACATATACATACACACATACAATCTCTCTCTTGCTCACACACACATACATACACACACATATACATACACACACATATACATACACACACATATACATACACACACATACATATACATACACACACACACATACATATACATACACACATACAATCTCTCTCTTGCTCACACACATACACACACACACACACACACATACAATCTCTCTCTTGCTCACACACACACACACACATACATACACACACACATACATATACATACACACATACAATCTCTCTCTTGCTCACACACACATACATACACACATATACATACACACACACACATACATACACACATACAATCTCTCTCTTGCTCACACACATACACACACACACACACATACAATCTCTCTCTTGCTCACACACACACATATATATACATATATATATATATATATATATATACACACACACACACCACACACACACACTCTCTCTCTCACACACACACATATATATATATACACATACACACAATCTCTCTCACTCACACACACACATACACGCACTCTCTCTCACACACACACACGCACTCTCTCTCACTCACGCACAATTTCTCTCTCTCTCTCACACACACACACACACACACACCTCATCAGCCCGTTTCCATTCCTTTCTCGCTCTTTTCGCCACATCCAGCCATACCTCTCATCCTCTCTTGCCTATCCACTCCCTCCATCATCATTTATTCATAAGCTCTTTCAATCCCTCCATCTTCCTGTCACTCTCTCTCTCTCTCTCTCTCTCTCACACACACTATGATCTATATGTAAAATATATTTCCTCCCAGCCATCATTGATCCGGTAACCATGACAACCCCTCGAGTGACAGGAGGACGAGGAGGAGGAGGCAGAGAAGGGGCTTTGAGGAAAAGAGGGAGGAACTTACAGTAAGGACCCTTAAAGGGGTTTGTCACTCTTATTCTACATGCTAATCATGCTTTGACAGAAAAGAAGGAATGAAGGCGTGTTTGAAGGAGGAGAGACATTAGCATCAATTATGAATGACAAAAAGGTCATCTTTATGCCCTTCCATCGATCGCAAGCCTTCTGATCAGGCTGGGTGATTAGTAGAACGGCGCCGGTGGTGAAGGTTTACTAGAAGAAACAAACGCTATATCACGAGAAAGAGAAAGAGAGAGCGAGAGACAGAGGCAGCTTTTACAGACTCACAAAAATGTGTGAGGTCATACGATGGATTGAAACATGTGGATTTGTGCATTATCTGTCGCGTGACACAAACCTGACACACACTAGCATCGCAGCATGAGTGTATGCATCAGCGGAGCTGTGTGATACTCACACACTACCGTTAATATTTAAGCAAAAATAACGCTGATACACAGCTGTATGTCAATAATACACTGATAACTAATAACAAAACCCTGAAAACATCCCGCTTACAAAACATACAGGCTGCCAAGAGCGGATAAATCTCCTTCCACGACATCCTGTAGTATTCGATAAGAAATAAAGCACTGATAAACGAGAGGTGGTGTGACGAAGCCCAACCTGAATCCTGCACTGAAGCTGATTATTTTCCAGTAACAGCACATCCCAGTGTGGTTCATTCCTCTTACACCACAACAATTTACGGACGATTACAAATTCTAATTAGAGATGAATTAATCATTGTAAATTATAACAATTTAAATGTTATAATACAGCAATTAGAGCATTCATTAATCAGGCATAACATTATGACTACTGACAGGTGATGTGAATAACACTGATTATCTCTTCATCATGGCACCTGTTAGTGGGTGGGATATATTAGGCAGCAAAACTGCAGCTCTTGTGGGGTGTTCCCGGTCTGCAGTGGTCAGTATCTATCAAAAGTGGTCCAAGGAAGGAACAGTGGTGAACCGGCGACAGGGTCATGGCTCACTGATGCACATGGGGAGCGAAGGCTGGCCCATGTGATCTGATCCAACCAGAAGTTAATGCTGGTTCTGACAGAAAGGTGTCAGAATACACAGTGCATGACAGGTAAGGGCTGTTTTGGCTGCAAAAGGGGGACAAACAAAATATAAGGCAGGTGGTCAATGTTATGCCTGGTCGGTGCCTTCATGTACTATAAATGCTTTACACTTTCTTTTTTTGTCCTCTTTCTTGATTCTTACTGACTGTTACAAAGCAAAGCATTGAGACTGGAGACTCCTTCCATATAATACATTAACACTTCCTTACAGAAAATGTCACAGTGTCAAGTTTGTAGTGATAGTGCAGGGAAATCTGTGCTTTCTGTGTTACCATGGCAACGTCTTTGTGATGATGCCGGGAGCAGCGCCTGAAGGATTCGGGTTTAAGAAAAATATTTCAGGTTTACAGAACAACCTTTAAAATTTTAAGGTGACAGGAATTTGAACTAGCACAACGGAAGATCTAGCAAACCCCGCCTCCTCATGTTAAATTATTTGCAACCATTAACCAATCAATCATAACGGTTTGTGCCCTCAGGCCTGCTCTGATTGGCTAAAGAGGAAGAAAGTAAGACGTAGAGCGGGATTAATGGCTCGTGAATTGTCTTTTGATTACGGCCCAGTTCAAGCATGCACGCACACACGCACACACACACACAATTACCCTTAAGCAGAAAATCGTAACCGACATATTCATCACATCATTAATTACTAGAAAGGACAACTTGTTCATTTTCTCTAAACCACCGCAATGCAATTATTATTCCTCCTTCTCACTCTTTCACCTCATGTCTCATATCCTGCTATCTCTTTTTCTATTTACCCTCAATCCATCCATCCTTTTCTCCCTTCCTCCTGCTGCCTCCCTCTTTCTTGCTCTGCGTGTGTGTGTGTGTGTGTATGCATGTGTGTGATAGGGTGTGATAATTTAATGGGGGCTGGTAGGTCTTGACTGGTTTGGTTAGCTAATGGGGGCAGGGCAACACGACAACACACACACACACAGATTTATCATTAGCACGGAGGATCGGAGCTCATTCTAATGCATTATACATGATGAGACGTTTCAGGTGCTCACACATGCGTCCACATACATACACACCGTGACTAAGAAATGGGCTGTGTATGCGTGTATGCGTGTGTGTGTGTGTGTGTTCTTTCCTCTGCGGAGATGACAGACTGCGAGTGCCCATCTGGCTTTCGGCTCCTAAACCATCCGTCACCAAGGAGACACCAGCCTGCACACACACACACACACACACACCACTGCGCTTTCCTCAGCTCTCTCCTCCAACCAATCAGACGACACAATGCCACTTCTGCTTCCTGTGCACTGCTGACTTTTTTTTTTTTTAAAGAGACGGCGCACATTTTTCCGCCTCCCTTTACACCTCACACACTCCGTGTCTTAAAGCAGCCTAAAGAAACACAGCATGACATGATAATATACCCCCACTGCTTCGTATCGCTCTTCTAGAAACCAAAAAAAACCCAGGAATGTTTCTGTATGCTGCTGCTTTACTGCTAGTCACATGCATGGTCACATGCCTGCCTGTGGAACAGGAAGCGATCTCTCCTACTGAGGCTCCGTAAGAGCTTTTCCACTCACGAGCCACCGAGTCTCACTGCTGGATTTAAAGCTGCAGTGTGTCCAGCGTGAATCTGAATTAAACTTCACGCTTATGATGTGCTGTCAAGTACTTAAAGGAGCAGTCTGTAGATTTAGCACCCTCTTCTGCTTGTGTCGTAAATTGCAAAAGCAAATAAATGGATTATTATACAGGATTAGCTTTCTCCTCCCCCAAGAAATACCCCTCTCACCCTCTCCATTAGCTAGGGTAGCTCATTTCCCAGGCTAAAAACGTCAGCAGAAGCTTAATATTAAGAAATATGGCGAAATTAATGCATTCAGGTTGTGTCAAAAGTTTGAAGAGAGGAAGTCAGAGCTTGGATTCATACCATTTCCAGTTCAATGTGTTTGCTGAGCTACAAAGCTACTTGTTATTGAGCTACAAAGCTGCTTGTTTGTTAGCAACAAGTAATCTCACTGACTATGATGACAACAAGCTAAAAAGTTCACAAATACTCACGTAAACTCCTTTAAAACTAAGGGGTGCTTCATTGTTTACTCTTTGGTGTCATTTTGCCTCAGAGGAGTTGAGGAGACCATTACAAGTTCCTAAGCTAGCCTTCCTTGAGCTACAAACCTACTAGCTTTTGAGCTACAAAGCTACTTGGTTTCTTAGCAACAAGCATGTGATGACAAAGTCAGTGAAACGTTTGCAAATACGTGTGTAAACTTATTTAAAACTAAGAGGTGCTTCATTGTTTACTGTTACGTCCAGATATGTAGCTTTGGTGCCATTTTGCCTCAGAGGAGTCCATTACAAGCCCTTTAGCTAGCTAAAGTCTGAGGCTCATGATTTAGAGAATGGAGCATTTTACTACTCATTATACAAACATTCTAAAATAGCAGACAAAGTGGTCAGAAATATAAAAATTTCCCCGCAGACATCAAGATGCTACTCTATTAACAGCTAGCATTGAAGTCAAACTGACTCCCACGTTGAAATCTGTCAAGACCGCGGCAGGAACTTTTACTAAAAGCAGTCAGAGTCACGACTTAGCTAAATGTTTATCTACTCTAATGACTCGTTAAAGATAATTCCCCTGAGTATATAACACCACCCGTATTTATTTATTTAGTCGATCCAGGTGTCAGTAGCTAGCTAGTTATTTACGCTAACAGCCTCCAATTACAGCCACTTGTAATGCTAGCTGGTTTAGGTTAGTTGTAATGCTAGCAGCTAGTTTAATCTTCTGGTGAACAGCTTCAAGATTATTTTGTTATTGATCACAAATACTTTTCAATTTATTGAGAAGAAATCGATCGACTTCTCAATATATCACCCGACACAAACGGAAGCCCACGTGGCTTTGGTCACAGCGCTTCGGTTAATTGCGTGGCTGATTTCAGTCGACAAAAAGTGTAGAAAATTTCATCAGTTGAGTGCGGGGGAGGAGGAGGGGACGGGGGGAGGGGAGACTGTTTATGTCAACACAACAAACATGAAGATCTGAATGCAGCTGTAGCTGCCATTTTGTCAGGTGGACAGTGACCACACTTGTGCGTGCACACACACACACACAAACACACACACAAACGCGCGCGCGCACACGGGCACTGTGTGACGTTAGCATGATTTCCCTAGGCGTGCGTCTCCTCTGGGATCCTGTTACGACAGCATTACGTCAGTGTGTCGGTGGAGGGGAATAAAAGTGGGTAGACACATGCATCCACACACACACACACACACACACCAAAACACACCAAAGCTACTCTTTATGCCAAGACAAAGAACACACACACTCACTCTCTCTCAGCATTTGACAAACAGCCCGTGGGCACTTGACAAGCACGTCAACGTACGCCGGGCACTGCCACGGCAACCGCTGCCAATCAGAGCGGCCGCCTGCTTACCGGACAGACAACCCGGCCAATACAGCTCGCCCTGTTCAAGCAAACACCAGGAATGTGTGTTTAAAGCCAAGAACTGTGTCGACAGCAATGAGAAAAATGGCCATTAAAAACATACACACACACATGGCCCAGTTACACTTCACAAACAAAACACACACACACACGTATACTTGAGGAAAGCGAGCAAAAGAGCTCGTTTTGCAGCCTCCCCCTCTCTACCACAGCTCCCCAGGGGTCTGCTGATTTCCCCTCTCTTGCTGTCATTCAAATCACGCCTTTGTCGGGCAGGAAAAGAGAAAACAAGAAAGAGAGAGAGAGAGAGAGAGAGAGAGACAGACAGGCTGGATGGAATGAGTTCAGGGCAGTTCTTCTGCCAGTTCTTCCTCCACACACATTCCTGTGGCTGCATGGGGTGTGTGTACGTGTGTGTGTGTGTGTGTGTGTGTGTAAAGGAGAGAGAGAGGGAGAGAGAAACAGTACGGAAGGAAGGGACATGTGCGAGGGAGTGTACATGAGGGGCAAAGCAGGGGGAGAAGAAGAGGGAAAAAAAAGGAAGAACACTCGCTTCCAAGAACACTGGGAGGAGAAAAGAAGAGACGACGGGAGGAGAAAAAGAAGAAGAAGAAGACAGCGGGAGAGGATACGCTGCTCAAAAGCTTTCGAACTCTGATTCGGCTTTAGAGTATTCCCAGTACATTTCCTTCTCACCGCCACTCAGTACAGTAACACAGCTCTCTAAAGATATCAGGGCTCCTGAATGGCCGGGGCTGCTGGTTCATGTCCGAATCCTGACACTGACCAAAAATTACAATCAGAACGAATTATATGACTGAATTTCATCACGGGAATTATGAAGGGAAACACTAGGCACTATTAGCTGTGTTTCAATAAAAACTATGACAGAGTCTGTAAATATCATGTGGCCTTGAGCTTTGATACCATTACTAAACTTATTTTTTATATTTATTTATTATCTATCTGTCTGTCTGTCTGTCTGTCTGTCTGTCTATCCAGTTATTTACTTATTTGTTTATTTATCTGCATTTGCATGACATTTTAATGCAGCGCTACTTTTTCTCCTGATGCCAAACTTCGGAAAAAGAAACCAGTGTGGTATAAATGACTGTGGTACTAGTAGGCAGGGGATGTTTGTTTATTTTAATTTTTTTAGACTTCGGAAGCTCTGGTCAAATCATCAAGAAGTTTTTTTTTAGAGATTTCTAAAGAAAATTCGAAGCCTGGTTTCTTGCACTATACTTTAACAGAGTGCTGCTGATTCAATTACATGAATCACAGGTTTACTGTACATTAACGCAACTACATTATCGTTGCTATAGCAACACCTCATTCCCATAATAACGAAATTATTACATAAGCAACAGAGTAATAAGAATAAGTGACATCTAACAAAGCTAAACTCTTAAACAGTTGCGGATTTTTCCATAACATTTCCTTTTTGGAAGGAGTCTCCAGTGTCAGTGGTTTGTTAAGGAGAGGTAAAGGTGCAAGCTTTTGGCAGCAATTTTATCACCAGGGGGCGGGTCTACTACTAGTTGCCATGGTAATAACGTTGATCAGTGGGCGGAGCTAACATCTAGTCACCGATGTTTGCTGTTGCTTGTATGTCGCTGAAAGTCGCCAGCTTTTACTGAAAATGAATGATCTCTGGTTGCTTTTTAGTTGCGAGTCGCTGTATATTAGGTTTATCTGTCTATTTATAAGTTACTCTAATAAAAACCCCTCATTCTAACACTGTTCTGATTTAATATTTAAAGTAGCTAACACATGGTTAACACACCATTCAGGCATAACATTATGAGCAGTGAGAGGTGAAGTGAATAAGACTGATGAGCTCCTCATCATGGCACCTGTTAGTGGGTGGGATATATTAGGCAGCAAGTGAACATTTTGTCCTCAAAGTTGATGTGTTAGAAGCAGGAAAAATGGGCAAGCGTAAGGATTTGAGTGAGTTTGAGGAAGGGCCAAATTGTGATGGCTAGACCACTGGATCAGAGCATCTCCAAAACTGCAGCTCTTGTGGGGTGTTCCCGGTCTGTAGTGGTCAGTATCTATCAAAAGTGGTCCAAGGAAGGAACAGTGGTGAACCGGTGACAGGGTCATGGGTGGCCAAAGGCTCATTGATGCACGTGTGGAGCGAAGGCTGGCCCGTGTGATCCGATCCAACAGACGAGCTACTGTTGCTCAAATTGCTGAAGAAGTTAATGCTGGTTCTGATAGAAAAGTGTCAGAATACACAGTGTATGATGGGTCAGGGCTGTTTTGGGAGCAAAAGGGGGACCAACACAATATTGGGTCATAATGTTATGCCTGATCGATGTATACTCTAATTACAGTTGCTTGTAAAGCTAGCTGTTTATGAAGGTCTTACATTTTGTAGTTTCTCTGCAACAAGACCTTCTTTCGGCTATTTAACAGCAAACTATCGATCGCTTCCATAGCTTAAGCGCTGACTTGCTTTGTGGGAATTCCAAAACACAAACAACATAACAGACTGATAAAGTAGACACCGTGTCCGCTACTTAATTCAACAAAGCATTTACTTGTCCACGACATTCGCGTCATAGCTCCAGCGGAAAAGTAACAAAGTGAAGCAAAAAATGAATAAATAAATAAATGTGTAAAACACAAATCTGGCCTGATTGACTACTTTTGTGGTAAGTGGAAAAAATTATGTAAATTCCATTTTGGACTGAAGTATCGCTTTAATATATAATCACTCGAGCACCTCTTGTGATCCTGGCCTGTGACAGTGTTAGTAATTCATTCACTCTTCTGTTTGCTCGGCCTTTCATTTATTTATTCATGAAGCATTAATCCATTAGTCCATCACCATTAATTCAACTAGATTAGATCACAAAGTTACACCACAGCAGCTAGAACGAACACACACACACACACACGCATGCACACACATGCACGCAGAAAGCTAGAGTACAGAGGTAGTGACCGATAGAGGATGTGAAGAAAACCTACTGAACATATGATGCCATAGTCAACATGTGCGTTTCCATGGTTACGTCCTAAAACCACATACAATCACTTTAACCCCTAAACTCTCGCCTTATGTGTATTTGTAATAACAGATGTATATATTCCGGATAATTCTAAATAGAAGCTTGTGCTTTAATGATGACATCATCTTAAAGCTCCTCATTCA
>NC_080712.1:9515145-9567645 GCF_019097595.1 Hemibagrus wyckioides
CCACAGCAGAAAGGATGTTAAAAATGTGTGTGGAAAAATAAATCAGTGCTGGATTACACAGAGTGCTACCTGTAGCAGCGGATCAATCAGTGACGCAGCCACCTGGGAGCGGCACATTTCATGTACGAGCTGGTAGTTTTTATTCCGAGTAGCCTGGCAGACCAGTGGAGGTTCAACAACCAGAGAAAGAAAATAAGCCTAGTGAGGTCAGTAACGAATAAACCAATCTAAAACGTTTCCTCATCGCGCCTCCTGCCGTACTACAAACAGCAGCCGAAGCGGGACCTTTGCTGTCAGTTCAACATCATTCTTTACTCATCAGATTAGCGGGTGTGAATGACGAGCTTTTCGGAATGAGGAACCGACAGAAATAAAGACGTCCGAAACCAAAAGCGATTAAAAGTGCAGCACAAAGCCGTCAAAACTCTCCTGCTAGTGCGACACACTGACCACTGCAGTTAAACAACAGAATAGAATAGAATAGAATAGAATAGAATAGAACTGAGGGCAAGAAGCCATTATTATCGCCACAAATACATTACAGCACAGTGGAATTCTTTTCTTCACATATCCCAGCTGAGGAAGTTGGGGTCAGAGCTTAGGGGCAGCTATGATACAGCCCCCCTGGAGCAGGGAAGATTAAGGGCTTTGCTCAGTTGCCCAACAGTGGTGTTGGGGCTTGAACCCCGATCGTCCGATCAACAACCCAGAGCCTTAACCACTTAAGCTACCACTGCCCCAGACAAATACCACAATACCAGACAAAACAAATATGGCAGTCAGACAAAATAAACTCTCACAGCCAAAACAACTTGTTGACATCACAGACACATCAAGAAACTTCAGGAGAGGATGATGCCTGTGTCTACATGGTCATCCTAGTGTGGAAATGTACTTAACTAGTTCCTGAAACCTTATTACACTAGCTTGTTACACTTTACCCTCTTACCGGTCAATCAGAAGGACCAATTGTGATTTTTAGGATTTTACGATCATAGAAATCAAGCAAACTCTATGGAGATGTTCGGAGAAGCGTTCGGGCAGAATATGGTGATGTCATGGGGGGTGTGATAGCTTAGTGGTTAGGGGGTTGGACTGCTGATCAGAAGGTTGGTAGTTCAAATCCTAGATCCAGCATGTTGCCACTGCTGGGCCCCTGAGCACAGCCCTTAACTCAGCTGTATGAAATGAGATAAAATGATTAGAATGAGCTGTAAATGTAAATACGCATTCAGTCGAAGCCTTCTTCAATTCATGTGCATCAAACATATCACAGAAAGCTATTATACGTGCATCTTCACTGGTAAGAGTTTAAAAGAAGAATCCTGTGCTTGAATTCAAGTAGTTCTCAACAAAAGCACAAAATTTTTTTGGCCTCAACAAATCACAAAAAAAAAAATAATAAAAGAAATCCTGTAGGGACTGATTTCTTGTCTACTAATTGGTTACGCATGGCCTCATTTGAATTTTAATTAAACCGGCCCGATCCTGTCAGATGAGGATTTCACCAGTTTTCTGCAGTCTTGTGTTGTTCCAGTTCTGACTAATCCGGACGTTTTGTGTAGGATTGAGGGTTGGTGGACTTTGCGGACTGGTCAGTGTCCCAGGGTTCCATCATACTTGTTGAACTAGTCACACACAGATTTGGCCCTGTGCATCCTACAGTCATGCTTGTGTAATGCAGGAGTGTCAGGGTTTTGTGTTTCATCTCCAGCAGCACAAACACGACACGACCTCAGAGTCTGACCAACGACCTGCGTTCATGCTAATCCAGGTGCACAGTGGATGTGAGTCATTTCTGTACTGTATATAAATAGTGCTGTGTGGTGGTAATGATATAGAAATGTAATGCATTAACACGTGACAGTCGTCTGGTCCGGTGTGTTGTGCTGGTGGTAAACAGCTGTGCGTGACGGACGGAGCTGCACAAGCTCGCCAAACTGTTCTTCCACATCCTTCGAACGGGGAGAACGACAGTGCCGGAGCAAATGGCTGATTAACCCTTCACGAGCCGAGCGCAAGCAGGAGCGTTCCACAACAGGCCAGCAGGTGGCTGTATATCAAAATAAAAGTCTGCTTGGTTTCGATCTAAATGAAGCCTAAATAAACTCCGCCAATTACAGGAGCAGCTGCGCAAACCCACAATCAGCGGCCGAGCGAGGACACTCGCTGACACTCGCGCACACTCCAGTGCAAACACAAGCGCGCTCTCACACAGGGCACATACACAACGAGGAGAGCACGCATGATGGAACACTGAGGGAGGAAAAGAGGGAGGAAAATGAGGTGATTACATTAGGGGAGGGAGAGGTGGAGGGAAAGAGAGAGAGAGAGAGAGAGAGAGAGAGGAAAGGGAGTATGGATAGAGCAAGAGTTGTTGTTTGCAATCCTTAGTTTGATGAGTGAGTTTACCTCAGCTGAACCCAGAGAGGAGAGAGACAGACAGGAGAGAGAGAGAGACAGACAGACAAGCAGACAAACAAAAGAGAAAGAGAGAAAGACAGACAAGCAGACAAACAAAAGAGAAAGAGAGAAAGACAAACAGACAGACAACAAGAAGAGAGACAGACAGATGACAGACAATACAAAAGGAAAGAGGCAGACAGGCATGAGAGCAATAGACAAAAAGACAGGCGAGAGAGAGAGAGAGAGAGAGAAGTGAGTTAAGACAGACAGATGACAGAAACAGACAGACAGGGGTGTGCATTACAGGCAGACAGGAAGAAGAGACAGATGACAGACAGACAGATACATATACATACAAACAGGAGGGACAAAGTAAAAGAGAAGAGACAAACTGGAGAGAGAGAGAGAGAGAGAGAGAGAGAGTCATCAGACATATAAAGAGAAGTGAGAGACACAGGATAGAACGGCAGACAGAGTGAAAGAGACAGAAGAAGGCCAGACAAACAAAAGAAAGAGCAAGAGACACAGATAGACACAAACACAGACAGGAGGGACAGAGAATGAGCAGAAAGAGCGAGACAGACCAAAGCAGAGACAGAAGAGAGAGTCAGAAAAATGAGAGACAAACTATGGAGAGAGAGAGAGAGAGAGAGAGAGAGAGAGAGAGATACCAAGAGACAGAGAAGTGAGAGACACAGGATAGAACAGCAGACAGAGTGAGAGAGACAGAAAAAGGCCAGACAAACAATAGAAAGCGCAAGAGACACAGACAGACAGACAGACAGACAGAAAACGGAGTGTCTGTAGTGTAAAGGTCATTCAGTTTAATCTGCATAATCTCAGAGGCGTCTGTAATGAGAATGGAGTGAGATTACATTTGAGATCCGGATCGTATTCTGCCCTCATCGTGGTTTATGATATTTATATGATGGAGTATTAAACATTATGGCGTTGATCAGATCTAAATGGGAAGTTCCACACTGTCAGAAGTGTACGAGTAATGAAGTGTTTAGATAAAGTTTACTCCTGGTCAGATGTCGAGTTTGGATAAGGAACATTAGAAGACTGCTGAGGCGGAGAGAAGCAGGAGCTTCCCTGAATGGACTGCAGGTGAGATGAACACTCAGGTGAAGTGTCCCGGATAACAACAGGCACCTGGTGAGAGTCACGGAATATCATACAGCTGATCATCACCACGGATCTGATCTACGAGGAAGCAAAGGCATGTGTGTAACTAAAGCAAATAAAAAGATTTAAGAAGTCATATAACAGATTATTCAGATTAAGATGGGATGAAAGATCCGGTTGAACAAATGAGGAGGTGAGAGAGCTGAACAGCACTTGTGTTAAAGCGCTGCTGCATCACTCTGTTCAGGTAGAGAAGAAGAGAGGCTACGTTCACACATACAGCGAGTTCACACGGCGACCTTACCCAATGGGAGTGAAGACAGCAGAGGTCATGTGACCCGTAGCAAAGCGCACACACTCACACACATGACATGCAGATAAACACTGCTGAATTTCACACACAAACACCAAAGCTCCTTCTAGAATGTTTCCTTTCAGCAGCAAGAAAACGGATTTGCTGTCGAGAGGAATGCTAGTTTGCTCCACCCACTGATCAACGTTATTACTATGGCAACCAGACGATTGACGACGATTTGCTGTATGTGTGAACGTAGCTTAATGCTGCATTGGTGTCTCCTCGGAAATGGGAACTGGGAATTATGTCGTTTTTGACCTCAGTTTAAGCTGCAAAAGAGGGATTCCTGTGTGTTTAAAAAAGAGAGATGTGGAAAAAGAGAGGGAAAGAGAGAAATGGAGAAAAGCAGAGAGAGAGAGAGAGAGAGAGAGAGAGAGAGAGAGAGAGAGCCCAAAGTAAAAGAGAGAGGGGAAAAAGAGAGAGAAAAAGCAGAGGGAAAGAGAAAGGGAAAGAGAGAGATAGAGGAAAAACAGGGAAAGGGAGAGATTGAGGAAAAACAGGAAAAGAGAGGGAAAGAGAGAGATAGAGAAAAAAGATAGAGGAAAAACAGAGAGAAAGAGAGAGATGGAGAAAAGCAGAGGAAAAGAGAGGGAAAGAGAGAGATGGAGAGAAGCAGAGAGAAAGAGAGAGAGGGAAAGAGAGAGATTGAGAAAAAGCAAAGTGAAAGAGTGAGGGGGAGAGAGAGAGAAAAAAAAGGCAGAAAAAGAGATAGAGGATGAGAGAGAGAGAGAAAGATGGAGAAAAGCAGAGGGAAAGAGAGACAGAGAGGGATAGAGAAGAAGCAGAGGGAAAGAGAGGGATAGAGAGAGAGAAGAAAAGGAGAGACGGAAAAGAGAGAGAATCTGGTGGATAAAGTGTTATATACTGTACAGGTGAAGAGACTGAGGCAGATATTTTCAGTTATATAACATCAACCTGTGTGTGTGTGTGTGTGTGTGTGTGTGTGTGTGTGTGTGTGTGTGCGCGCTCACATGTCTGCAGGACTGTAGTGGATGCGGAGTGCACATGCACACCCGTGTCTGCGCAGTGTGTGTACAGTAAGACTGTACGAGTGTATGGGTGTGTAAGCGGGACACCAGAGGATCTGTGTCTCAGGCACATGCAGTGTAATCCTCTTACCGTCTGCTTGCTGCAAGCTCAATACTGACATTATATAACAACTAATCCACACACACACACACACACACACACACACACACGGTCAGTCACTGCCATGCCATGACCTCTCACACACTAGGGACACACACTCGTACTAACGCTCCTCCGTCCCGTGTGTGTGTGTGTGTGTTCTTTACAGACTACACTTTGTGACTGTATGGGTTCTCGAACGGTACTAGAGCTGGACAGATTGTCCTGTTAGTTGTTATAGTGCATCAGAACTCTGAGATAAAGCAAATCAGACACTTTACTGAAACATTTTTTATCTCACGCTGCGAAAATATCTCCACTATGGTCAAGTGTATCTACTTCTTCTAATTTTACAGTCAAACAAATATGAGATTATTACGCCCATTTCTAGACACATCATCAAGCTTAGTCTTATTAAAACTCATATCTTTGGCAGATCTTTAGTTCAGCAATAACGTCTAGAATTTCCATTATTCTTTGTTGATAGAGAAGAAAAGTTAAAGCTAAATAGTAAAATATTCGTTGAAATTGTCTCAGTAATCAATTCAGCTGCTTCTAATCCTATATAAATAAACACAAAGTACATCTGACTAGATACTAGACACAGTGGAGGTAAGCCTTCTGTGTGTGTTTTAACAACCCGTACCCGTACAGGGGAGAAAAACAAAACAAAAAAAAAGAAGATTAAAAATGTTCAAATTAATGTGCACTTGAAGACTGACATGTCACACGTTCCCTAGTTTCTTTTAATAGATTGTGAGGCATGAGACGGTCGCAACATGCGGCAATAAAGTCGCAATACGGTGTCACTGGCATTGCTCGTATCGTGCATCTCTAGCAGTTCCACACACACTCATTCGCCACGTAACTTCACACTTGCTTTACTTCCTATCCTCGTGAGGCCCTTCCATTGACGTGATTATTCGTTCGGCTGATTGATGATACGCTGCACTTTAATCTGAGCTTAACCTTCACCTCAGGAACCACAGCATTGTCTCCTTACATGCACGATGTCCCCACAAGGTCAAAACAGACACATCGTCCTATCCTTGTCCTTACTGGGACATTTGGTCTTCAACTAGATATAACAACAGAAGCTTCTCCCCACACACACACACACACACACGTACATGTACAATACACTACATAAGTATTTCCCCAACAACCACATACCCTCTTCTGGAATTTTCTGGGGGGGTATTATATTGTCTTTTTAGCTCATTAATCTACCCCTATTATTAAAACTGGAAGGAAAAATCTATACAGTTTGCAAAACTATTCACCCCCACACTTATAAACCTGCCACATGGAAACAGATTCATAATTATATCTGATTCTTGAAGGACCCAGAAAACAATGTGACAGGCTCTGGGATGTTTATCAGAGGATCAGGGTTCAAGCCCCAGCACCACCAAGGTCCACTGCTGGGCACTTGAGCAAAGCCCTTAACCCTTTCTGCTCCAGGGGTGTGCTGTATCATAAGCTACCCCTGTGCTCTGACCCCAACCTCCTTAGCTGGGATATGTGAAGAAAAGAACTCCACTGTGCTGTAATGGATGTGTTGTGATAATAAGGGCTTCTTTCTCTCAGTTAAGCCATCACATTGAAAGTGTCCATCTGGGTTAAGTTATTAAAAAAAAAAAAAATAAATGCAGAGCGTCATTAAATCGATTCTTTAACAATGAAAACGAAAAGAATACGACACAAGCATGACTCACGGAAGGGTGCCAAAACTTACACATGCTCTAAAGCACAGTTTGTTGCTAGATTGTCTTAAAGGGACGGCATGCCTGCGTTCGAGATAAGGAGAAAATCGCGTGTGTTTCGTTTTCGACTAATCGACCGCAGCGTGTTTTGTGTCTGAAGTTTGCTTCTGAGAGTTCTGATTCGAGATTACAGATTACACTTCATCACCATCCAGACTGCACAAGTCATCACACACCTCACCACAAGAGATAAGTTCCGGCTCATTTGTATTGTAGACAGAAAATTTGCACAAGTCTGTATTTAAAAACACACACACACACACAAAACAAACAGGAACTATATTAACATTCAAATCATTCCTAACATGCAATGCCGTCTCGTCACCGAGTCTGATCCTGAAGCGTGAAGTGACACTGAACTGTCTGCTGAGGAAGAAAGTGATTCAGCTTCAAGACAGCTGTTTTTAGCTTTGTGAAGTCCTTTTGTGTATTTTTATAGACATAGAGAGAAACAAGGAAACGAGCATCGGAGTCGTCAGGTTTGGTGAACTCTCGCTTTTAAGGTGCGTGATGATCCTGGGCATGCGGTTCGAGTCAGCCATAACATTATGACCACTGAGAGGTGAAGTGAATAACACTGGTTATCTCCTCATCATGGCACCTATTAGTGGGTGGGATATATTAGGCAGCAAGTGAACATTTTATTCTCAAAGTTGATGTGTTAGAAGCAGGAAAAATGGGCAAGCGTATGGATTTGAGCGAGTTTGACAAAGGGGCAAATTGTGATGGCTAGACGACTGGATCGGAGCATCTCCAAAACTGCAGCTCTTGATGCACGTGTGGAGCGAAGGCTGGCCCGCGTGATCCGATCCAACAGACGAGCTACTGTTGCTCAGATTGCTGAAGAAGTTAATGCTGGTTCTGACAGAAAGGAGTGATACACAGTGCAGGACGGGCTTTGCCAGCAAATCGGTAACCAAGATTATGCCTGGTCAGTGTATATAATATTACATTACAATACACATGAATTTATCATCACTACACTGGAGTTGCCGTTAAGATTAGGCAGCATTTGAATAAAGTCCTGTCTCGGTTGAGGGCCAGAATAAGGACACGACTCAAAGGATCCTTCTCTGCCAAGTCGACTTGGTAAGCTGAACTTAAACAGCTACAATCTTGATATGAGGACAAGTCTAGGTGCAGATCAGGGTAGAATCCCACAAAACAAATCATAACAATATTGTTAACTGTGCTAGAATGTTGGTTGTTCTTCTTCAGTGAGTGATTAAATCCAGTGCCTGTTTGGGAAATACGTCCTGGATGGGTTGCCAGTCCATGTCAGGTCAACATGCATGCATTTATTTACACATAGAGGCAATTTAAAGTAGGCAATACATGTTTTTGAGAGGTGGGAAGAAACTGGAGAACCCAGAGGAACACCTGAAACCCAAGAAACATAGCTCTCCGGATCAGGACATGAAGTCTGAATTATTGTGGTATGAAAATGTACTATATATCAGCACATGCCTTGTTTAGAGGACACTCAGGTACAGTGTGTGTGTGTGTGTACACGTACATCATCACTGCACCTCCTGTCCTCTATGGAGCACAATAACCTCCTAATTAGACTGTTCAGAATATTTAAAGAAGCCCCTCATGACCCTGTGACATCATTTTCGAGAGCAAGACTTCAATAAAGCAGTCATTTTAAAGAAGCGCTCTGTAACCCTCTGCTGACTGGGAGCTAACGTATAAAAATAAGGAAAAGTCTTAATGCTAACCCACACAACCCCATAGTTTACTACACATACCCATACCCATACACTACACATACCCTTTAAAGAAATTTGGGAGGTGGAGCTCATTTCTGGGCCAGAAAAACCGTACTCCTAACCCACACAACCTCATAGTTTAAACTACATATACCCTTTAAACAACATTACGAGGTGGAGCTCATTTCCGGGCCAGAAAAACGTAAGCAGAATCCTGAAATGATAAAATGAACGTATCTACTGCATGGAAATGATGCGAATCGTATTTTTGTGTAGGTTTCTTTGCACTTTTATGATTCCTACAGGTTTCAGGCTAGTTTTAAACATTACACACGGCATCTTTAAGTGTAAACACATTTTTTCTGTAACTTAAGTGCTATTAACTTTTATTCACTTTTTAAAGGAAATAAATACACAGAAGCGTGTTCAGGAGTAGGGAAGACAAGTGCGTGACTTTTATACACTTTTCACAATGCTTTAACATTATGTGTGTGTGTGTGTGTGTAAATTAAACCTGCAGCTTTATAACAACAGTTTAACAGAAAGCATTTAATAAGCAACTTTTCTGGAAATATTATAGCAATTATTCTCTCTCTCTCTCTCTCTCTCTCTCTCTCACACACACACACACACACACACAGTCTAAAACTCTGAAATGAAGAGTGTCAAAACTTTTTCCTTTTCTCTTCTTCCACTATTTCTCTCTCTCTCTCTCTCTCTCTCTCTCTCACACACACACTTTCGAAAGTCGGAGCATTTACTTTCTCAAAGCCCTGGAAGAGAAGGCAGTAAGAGAGCCATGAGACACCATAAACAAGTCGGCCCCCACCACCCTGCACTTCCTCTCTCTCTCCTCTTGCACTATATTTACTACGAAAAGGAAATACGTTCAACTTTAGCGACATTGTGTTTATAATTATTAGCTAGAAGTGTAGTAAACAGTGGCAGCAGAGTTTTCACACACAAGGCTTCCAGGTAAAAGCTACGTCCGGCGTGTGTGACAAAAAAAACACACCACCACTCTCAGGGAGAAAGAAATTTGCAGGAAAAAGAAAGATCTTGTGGAAAATTAGGGTTTGGAATAATAATAACCGCATTAATATCACCGATTCTGAAATGCAGCAGCGGCCAGATGTCCGGATATATTAATGGTCCGCATTAATAAGACACTAGGAGAGGTTTATTATTAATCACACTAACCTTGTGCTGTAGAGAAACCTGTAGTGTGAGAGCCGACAGTATAAACACACGGACTAGTTTACGCAGCTTGTTTAAAAGGGTTTGAGTCTTAATCAGGGTTTCATCTCCAAACCAACATCACATTCATTCCTTTATTTCACCAGGATTAATCCTCATTAATCCCGAATTCTCCAGAAAATCCCTTTTTACAAGAGTGACCTGGCAATCAGAAGAAGGCAGCCAAAAGACACAAGAAAGATAAATACTCGAGGCCGGGCTTTCGGTGTAGCTCTTAAAGCAATCTCGTGTCACAGAGCAAACTTAACATAAATCAGACCCTGTATTGAACAGAAAATAACAAGCAAAGGAGCTTGCGATTTTTCTAAATTACCACAGATTTGGGAGGAGGCATGTCGTGTGACATCACAACACACGTTTAGGAATGGTGTTGGATTGGAGATGAAACCCTGGTTAAGGTTCAAACCCATTCAAACAGAGGCGTAAACTGGGTTGTACGACTTTATGTTGTCGACTCTCACGCTACTGGTTTCTCTACAGCATAAGGTAGCGACGACGTGCGACATCACAACACGGATTTAGCCAAATCCCTCTGAGACCCATGTGTGTGGAAAATGTGTACAGCACTCATAGAACCAAGTCATTATATATGTGTGAGTCTTCAGTGGACGGAGTTTAGAAGAAGAATCCAGTCAGGTCAGAGCTGTTTTGGCAGTAAAACGGGAACCAACACAATACTAGGCAGGCGGTCATAATGTAATGCCTGATCGGTGTATATGAGTCTTGAGTGGGAGGAGTTTAAGAGAAGAATCCAGTGCTTGCCATTTGGCAAATCTGAGTAGTTTTCTGACAAAAACTACGGCTTGCAGTTTTAAAAAAGAGACATAAAAATAGCATTTTTGGCGGCAACAATCACAAAAAATATCCTGGCGGGAGTGAGAGACGTACACTATATTGCCAAAAGTATTCGCTCACCTGCCTTGACTCACATATGAACTTAAGTGACATCCCATTCCTAATCCATAGGGTTCAATATGACGTCAGTCCACCCTTTGCAGCTATAACAGCTTCAACTCTTCTGGGAAGGCTGTCCACAAGGTTTAGGAGTGTGTTTATGGGAATTTTTGACCATTCTTCCAGAAGCGCATTTGTGAGGTCACACACTGATGTTGGACGAGAAGGCCTGGCTCTCAGTCTCCGCTCTAATTCATCCCAAAGGTGTTCTATCGGGTTGAGGTCAGGACTCTGTGCAGGCCAGTCAAGTTCCTCCACACCAGACTCTGTCATCCATGTCTTTATGGACCTTGCTTTGTGCACTGGTGCACAGTCATGTTGGAACAGGAAGGGGCCAGCTCCAAACTGTTCCCACAAAGTTGGGAGCATGGAATTGTCCAAAATGTCTTGGTATGCTGAAGCATTCAGAGTTCCTTTCACTGGAACTAAGGGGCCAAGCCCAGCTCCTGAAAAACAACCCCACACCATAATCCCCCCTCCACCAAACTTTACACTTGGCACAATGCAGTCAGACAAGTACCGTTCTCCTGGCAACCGCCAAACCCAGACTCGTCCATCAGATTGCCAGATGGAGAAGCGCGATTCGTCACTCCAGAGAACGCGTCTCCACTGCTCTAGAGTCCAGTGGTGGCGTGCTTTACACCACTGCATCCGACGCTTTGTATTGCACTTGGTGATGTATGGCTTGGATGCAGCTGCTCGGCCATGGAAACCCATTCCATGAAGCTCTCTGCGCACTGTTCTTGAGCTAATCTGAAGGCCACATGAAGTTTGGAGGTCTGTAGCGATTGACTCTGCAGAAAGTTGGTGACCTCTTCGCACTATGCACCTCAGCATCCGCTGACCCCGCTCCGTCAGTTTACGTGGCCTACCACTTCGTGGCTGAGTTGCTGTCGTTCCCAAATACTTCCACGTTCTTATAATACAGCTGACAGTTGACTGTGGAATATTTAGGAGCGAGGAAATTTCACGACTGGATTTGTTGCACAGGTGGCATCCTATCACAGTTCCACGCTGGAATTCACTGAGCTCCTGAGAGCGACCCATTCTTTCACAAATGTTTGTAAAAACAGTCTGTATGCCTAGGTGCTTGATTTTATACACCTGTGGCCATGGAAGTGATTGGAACACCTGATTCTGATTATTTGGATGGGTGAGCGAATACTTTTGGCAATATAGTGTAGGTTTAGCTCTGTAATAAACTAAGAAGAGGAAACAGTGGCAAGGAAAAATGTCCCGAGAAATCATGAGGAAGAAAGATAAACACGACATCAAATACATATAAACATAGAATCAAATATCGTAGACAACATGGCTATACGCAAAATGCCTTAACTCAACCTGTAAAGGAATGAGAAAGTAGCCCAAAGTATTGGATTGTTCTTCTTTCTCAGCTTGAAGTTGAAAGCAAGGTGACGGTGGTGCACATGCTACATCCTCCACTCCGCAATCTCACTTTCATTCTTTGCAATATATCTGACAATAGAAACATAAACCCAGACGCGCGGTCTGCCTGTGTTTGCAAAACGTTATTAGATTTAATTCGGAATATTTGCTGTTAAACAAGATCTTCGTGGCCGCCGAGTATTTTTAAAGCAGTGGCGTCTGGTGAGTTTTAAAATAAGGAAAAGCACAGCTGTCTGACTCTGAAGTATCCAAGTGTATAGCTGTGTGTTATGTTGTATCTGCGGGACTGGACTTCTATTTACATCTTGTCCGAAAGCACCTCAGTAACATTATAGCTTCAAACTAGCTAGCATAACTTCGGTGGAAAAAGTAATGACTGCTAGCTAGTGAAGAACAAAAAATGAAGACGACAGCATCCGTCATAATTTTGATAAAGTAATGTAAATAAACTCTAAATACAATGGGAAAGATTAGATTAGATTAGGACGCTGTGTTATGGATTTGGTTAGCAAACTGCTCCAGCTCTGAGAGGTCAGTCATGTTCATCAGTGATGGGGGTTTGGTTAGCAGGTTCCTGACCCTTTGAGAGGTCTCTCGTGTCCGTGTGTGTTCGATAAACGTTGATATGTCTCTTTCCTATGCAAACCTATCAGTTCATTCACTTCCCCCAGAAAACTACTTGAACTAAAGCCAAAGATTCTACTTTTCCCTCCCTCCTACCAGTAAAAACAAACAGGGGCAGTGGTAGCTCAGGTGGTTAAGACTCTAGGTCGTTGACCCGAAGATTGGTGTTCAAGCCCCAGCACCACCAAGCTGCCACGGTTGGGCCCTTGAGCAAGGCCCCCCAACCCACCCTGCTCCAGGGGCGCTGTATCATTGCTGACCCTGAGCTCTGACCCTAACCCCCAAGGATGGGATATGCGAAGAAAGAATTTCACTGTGCAGTAATGTATATGTGACAAAGATAACGTAACGACTTACTATGAGACCTGTACACATGTTTAACACACGTTAATATCAGTGGGCTTTGGTACTGGTTGTGATGACGCCACATGACACGTCTTGGCCCAAATCGGCAGCCATTCTAAAAAATCTGAAACAATTTTGAAAAATTGTACGCTACTATGAATAATTTATTTGCACGTTAAGAATACATTAATGTCTGCGAGGATAAAGGCATGGCAAAAAATGATATAGTAAAGCCTGTTGTCCAGTAATCTTTGCTCCCATTAAAAAACACACTGTACTTGAATCTGCCATAATAGAAGACCATTGGAGCCCATAAAAAGCCCATAGAAGCCAATAGAAGCCCAAAAAGGCCCATAGAAGCTGTGCAACAATGCGGTTCTATCAGCGGGGCATCTACAAGGTTTCAAAGCCGACTTTCTATCCATTGAAAGCGGTTTGCTTTAAATAAATAAACAGTGTGATACTGCGGAGAAATATTTGATACTTTGATGTGCTAAAAGATTAAATTTCAGCAAGACTGATGAATAATATAGACACTGGTAAACTGTTGCTTTTTAATAAACTTGTACCCGAGGCCGGGCTTTCGGTGTAGATCTTAAAGCAATCTCGTGTCACAGAGAGCAGAGTCTATTTCGCAATCGCAAAAATGAACACAAACACAAATGAACTCCGTGATATTCGGAGCAGCTTGCGATATTTCTAAATTATTACAGACTTTCTGTAGATTTTGGCCGAGACATGCTGTGTGACATCACAACACACATTTAGATGAATCCCTTTGAGATTCATGTGTGTGGAACATGAGTACAGCTCTCATAGAAATGTCATTATACACTGATCAGGCATAACATTATGAGCAGTGAGAGGTGAAGTGAATAACACTGATGATCTCCTCATCATGGCACCTGTTAGTGGGTGGGATATATTAGGCAGCAAGTGAACATTTTGTCCTCAAAGTTGATGTGTTAGAAGCAGGAAAAATGGGCAAGAGTAAGGATGTAAGCGAGTTTGACGAAGGGCCAAATTGTGAAGGCTAGACCACTGGATCAGAGCATCTCCAAAACTGCAGCTCTTGTGGGGTGTTCCCAGTCTGCAGTGGTCAGTATCTATCAAAAGTGGTCCAAGGAAGTAACAGTGGTGAACCGGTGACAGGGTCACGGGTAGCCAAGGCTCACTGAGGAGTGTGCTCCGATCCAACAGACGAGCTACTGTTGCTCAAATTGCTGAAGAAGTTAATGCTGGTTCTGATAGAAAGGTATCAGAATACACAGTGCATGATGGGTCAGGGCTGTTTTGAGAGCAAAAGGGGGACCGACACAATATTAAACAGGTGGTCATAATGTTATGCCTGATCGGTGTATATGAGTCTTCAGTGGGAGGAGTTTAAGAGAAGAATCCAATGCTTGTGATTTACTGACAAAAAAAACAAAAAGTACAAAAAAAACTACAACATGCATCACAAATTTTAAAAAAGCATTAAATCAAGCATTGTTGGCATAAAAAAAAAAATAAATCACAAAAACAATCCTGGAGGGAGTGGAGAGGAAACACTGGCAAGGAAAAACTCCCTGAGAAAACATGAGGAAGAAACAGAGAGAGCTGTGAGTCATCTACATTAAATATCCACCAAAGTACTTATGATTCTTTTACACTGTAAACATATCAGTAGAAATAATAAGGAACATACTCTCATTTTATTCAGAAACGCTTTAGACAATAAGGTGCAAAAATGTTGGCACCTCCCATTAGGGTGGTACTGTAATGCTGATGATATACTACTCCTCAGTCTCTGGTCACGTGAAAGTCTCTCTCACACACACACACACACACACACACACACACACACACACACACACACACACACACACACACACAAGGTGGAGCGAGTAAGCCAGGCCGGGAGGACATAGGAAGGATTTTTAGCTTCCTGTTTGCAGATTATTCGAAGTATTTTTAGCCAGTGTTACCCAATCTCTCCTTCCCTCCCCTCTCACGCGTCACTACCACCAGCATCTGACCAGAACACATGAGAAAGACCGTCAAAGAGAAAATTCAAGATGGACAGATAAACCGATTCAGGTAGCTTTACAGTAACAGGTATATCTCAGAAATAGCGTAATGGGTAATTAATGTTCATTTCATATTCATACAGAAATTTCCTGCTCCGGTGTGACATTTAACTAAATCGCTAAATACTCCACAGTGATAGGAGACTAATCAATTTCTCTCGTTTGTTATAGGAGATGACATGATTCTCTGAGCAGATCCTCTCTGAAATAAGCACCATGTACACACACACACACACCGTCGTCATGGTGACTGTGATGCAGACAGCTAGGAACGGCCCGGCTGTCGTCTTGGATAAGTCAGAGAGAGAGAGAGAGAGAGAGAGAGGGAGAGGCATGATGAGAGACAGAGAGAGAGAAACTGAGAGATAGAAAGAGAGAATCTGATAGACAAACTAACAGAGAGAGAGAGAGATGATGACAGACAGAGGGAGAAACTGAGAAAGAGAGAACACGACAAACAGACTAACAGAGAGAGAGAGAGAGAGAGAGAGAGAGAGAGAGAGAGAGAGAGAGAGAGACATGATGAGACACAGAGAGGGAGAAACAGAGATAGAAAGATAGAACCAGATAGACAGACCAAGAGAGAGAGAGAGAGAGAGAGAGAAAAAGAGATACATCTGAGAGAGAGAGAGAGAGAGAGAGAGAGAGAGAGAGAGAGAGAGAGATAAAGACAGAAACAGACAAAGATGGATAGAAAAAGAGACATGTGACATGTAACATTCATAGCAATAAAGCACTGCTAAACTGACAGAGGAGGAGGAGACACGGACAGAGAGACACAGAATCAGACAGACAGAAGAGAGAACTTGGGAGAGAGAGATATAGAGAGTGAGAGAGACTGAACAAGAGGACGAGTGAGAAGAAGAGAAAGAAAGATGATGTGGTACAGAGAAAGTAAGCAAGTTGCAACTTGCAGTGGTGATGAGTATAAAAACAGGATGCAAGGGTTTCCCTCTGAGCAAAAGGTTACGCTGCCAGTATCACCCTGGTGCTGTCCCTGATCTCTCTCTCTCTCTCTCTCTCTCTCTCTCTCTCTCTCCCTCACACACACAGTCTACAATCTGAGTAAAACTATCAGAAATCTCATGTAGTGATATTTTAGAACTTTAAACACACAGAGTGCCCATGCTGACCCATGTACTCCACTAAAAGTGCCGAGAATGGGAACATGAACATGAGCACTGGATCATGAAGCAATGGAAGCAGGAGGCCTGGTGTGATGAATCATGTGGAGGGCCGGATGTGTGCGTGTCGCTTACCTGGTGAGGCGATGCACTTCTTTTTGCTATTAGTAACACAAACGTGCACGTACGCCTGCACACGTACGCAAAAGGAGAGCGGGTGGGCATAAGGCCGCAGCGCTCTCCCACAGGACGGGCTAATTCTCCCTCAGTGCTACGGCTAATTCATCTCACGTTACCAATCAATCAGTTCTGTCTGAGACACAGGAAGAAACTTTACATTATTCTTGGCTTCCTGTTTTGCTAAACTGTAAGAATTTCAGATACAAAAATACAGTTGAGTTTCTAAGACAGGCCCTCATCCAAAACCACAGATGCCAGTCCAACAATCAGCATTGTTTGTGTCAAGAAATTCAGCTGTCTCAGTTTTACTGACCTCCAGTACCACAATATTTCATACATCAAATATTATCCCAGTTCCTCCATGCTGCTGAGCACCTGTCAGTCACTCTGAAGAAGGCGTGGTCTCTGCACCTATCACTAAAGGAGATGTGGCTTCTGTACCGGTCAGTCTTTAGTGAAGGAGGCATTGCCTTTGTACCTGTCAGTCTTTAGTGAAGGAGGCATGGCCTCTGTACTGGACAGTCTTTAGTGAAGGAGGAGTGGTCTATGTACCTGTCAGTTTTTAGTAAAGGAGATGTATGTGGCTTCTGTACCGGTCAGTCTTTAGTGAAGGAGGCGTGGCCTCTGTACCGGTTAGTCTTTAGTGAAGGAGGCATGGCCTTTGTACCGGTCAGTCTTTAATGAAGGAGGCATGGCCTTTGTACCGGTCAGTCTTTAGTGAAGGAGGAGTGGTCTATGTACCTGTCAGTTTTTAGTAAAGGAGATGTATGTGGCTTCTGTACCTGTCAGTCTTTAGCGAAGGAGGCGTGGCCTCTGTACCGGTTAGTCTTTAGTGAAGGAGGCATGGCCTCTGTACCTGTCAGTCTTTAGTAAAGGCGGTGTGGCCTCTGTACCTGTCAATAACAGAAAAGGGGATGTGGCTTCTGTACCTGTCAGTCATTAGTAAAGGAGACATGGCCTTGGTACCGGTCAATGTTTAGCAAAGGAGGTGTGGCCTCTGTACCCATCAGTCTTTAATGAAGGAGGCGTGTCCTCTGTACCTGTCAGTCTTTAGCAAAGGAGGCATGGCCTTTGTATCTGTCAGTCTTTAGTAAAGGAGGCGTGGCCTCTGTACCTGTCATTCTTTGATGAAGGAGGTATGGCCTCTGTACCCGTCAGTCTTTATTGAAGGAGGTGTGGCCTCTGTACCCATCAGTCTTTAGTAAAGGAGGCATGGCATTTGTACCTGTCAGTCTTTAATGAAGGAGGCGTGGCATCTCTACCTGTCAGTCTTTAATGAAGGAGGCGTGGCCTCTGTACCTGTCAGTCTTTAGTGAAGGGCTGCAACCTGCCACAGCTTAGGATTAGCATTTTTAGTTAAAACATATTTCCACAATAAAACAATAACACTATATTGCATTACGTGTCTTTAATCATGTGGATCAAAATGTGCATCAAGAGGAGAGATTCACTCCACTAACACTGAGAGAAGCATGTGAGAGTGTTATGACAACGGTAACATGGAAAAGAAGGAGGAGCTTTACAAGCAATGTGTGTGTCTGTGTGTCTGTGTGTGTGTGTGTGTACACATGTGCATCCATATACTCTTCACTTACTCTCTCCCAGGGATGATCTCTGCTGAAATATGGATGAGTGTGAATAGCAGAGTACTCAGTTTCACTTTTCTCTTCTCTGTATGCCGAAACTCCAGCTCAAATGCAATAAAAGCTGAGCAATGTTCCACCTAAAGAACCCTCCTTCACTGAAAATCAAACAATTCACTCAGAAAAAACTGTGAAGAGGAGGAGGACGATGAGGAGGATGAGGATGATGAGGTTGAGCTACTGGATGTACTTTATAGAGAACTGCACATTACTGAACCTTCGAACAAACTTAAATGATAAGCAGAGAGAGAGAGAGAGAGAGAGAGAGAGTTAGAATGAAAGAGAGAGACACAGTTAGAATGAAAGAGAGACATGGTGTGAATGAGAGAGAGAGAGAGAGAGTATGAATGACAGAGGGGGAGAGAGAGAGAGAGAGAGAGAGAGAGAGAGAATGAAAGAGAGAGAGACACAGTGTGAATGACAGAGAGAGACAGAGAGAGAGAGAGAGTTAGAATGAAAGAGAGAGACAGTTAGAATGAAAGAGAGACATGGTGTGAATGAGAGAGAGAGAGAGAGAGAGAGAGAGAGAGAGAGAGAGTATGAATGACAGAGAGGGAGAGAGACAGAGAGAGAGAGAGAGAGAGAGAGAGAGAGAGAGAGAGAGATTGAATGAAAGAGAGGGAGACAGTGTGAATGACAGAATGAAAGAGAGAGACAGTGTGAATGACAGAGAGAGAGAGAGAGAGAGAGAGAGAGTTAGAATGAAAGAGAGACACAATGTGAATTACAGAGAGAGAGAGAGAGAGAGAGAGAGAGAGAGAGAGAGAGTTAAAATGAAAGAGAGACACAGTGTGAATGACAGAGAGAGAGAGAGAGAGAGAGAGAGAGAGTTAGAATGAAAGAGAGAGACACAGTGTGAATGACAGAGAGAGAGAGAGAGAGAGAGAGAGAGAGAGAGAGAGAGAGAGAGAGGGGGAGAGTTAGAATGAAAGAGAGACACAATGTGAATGACAGAGAGAGACAGAGAGAGAGAGAGAGAGAGAGAGAGAGAGAGTTTGAATGAAAGAGAGAGACACAGTGTGAATGACAGAGAGAGAGAGAGAGAGAGAGAGAGAGAGGGGGAGAGTTAGAATGAAAGAGAGACACAATGTGAATGACAGAGAGAGACAGAGAGAGAGAGAGAGAGAGAGAGAGAGAGTTTGAATGAAAGAGAGGGAGACAGTGTGAATGACGGGGGGCAGCGAGAATGAGAGAGAGAGACAGAGAGACCACGGCATAGAGAGAAAGAGAGGGAAAAAAAGGAGGGAGAGGGGGAGAGAGAGAGAGAGAGAGAGAGAGAGAGAGAGAGAGAGATGCACTCATCCATGTGGACACTTCTACACCCAGGGATTTGTCTGTTCCACACAGGAAGTGATTATCCACCAGACGAAATAATACACAGAGCCAGAAAGTGAAGTTTTCAGCATTACGGACAACTTTTAAAACATGTGCTTGTTCACAACATGGAAATAAACTTGTATTAGTTTCGTGATGCTCCAGAAAATCAGGAGGTCTGGAGGTCTGTCTGGAGGTCAGAACGTCACAACCACACCTCCACTTCAAGCCAGAGGGTTCCACTAAGCAGCAGGTTGCTGAGTAAGAGTGAGCTTATTGCTGCTTGCTGTGTTCACAGACTAGGAACACTCATTACTCTGACACGGAGCTAATAATTTTACAGCCGTGTGTGCTCATGAGCGGTGATGAAGAAATGTTCACGGGGAAATGGAGGCTGTTACCTGTGTCTAGAGTTCTCTAGGGCTTCATCAGAAACCCTCAGTCACACCCAGGGTTGTTCATGTTTTCAGCTCCAACGCCACAGGAAATAAGAATTACAGCTGCTGAGAAAAAAAAAGCAGACAACACGGCCTTGCTTTATGTGAGTGCAAGGAGACTTGCGGTGACGGACACGGATGATTTCGGTTTCGGCGGGCCGTACGAGACGTGTGTGTGCAATGGTGTGTATCACGAGCGTCAGGATACCGTCCCGCAGGGCCACAGACGTGCTGCGTTCACCACGTTAACTTACTTAACCCCTCTGACGTCACGGTTATCACAAGAAGACTCGGTTAATGATTTAAACCGGAGCGACTGGATGCAGAGAAAGCTCATTCGGTCAAACTGAGGTTTGTTTTCTTTTTGCGCAGACCAGAGAGACGTTAGTGACCGTTACTGCGTCTGCTTTCTTGCTAGATTATCACTCTCAATATTTTACCTAAATGGACCTAAAAGGAGAAGGCATTGTGTTCTGCTGAAATAAATATCTACCCTTTTGTTGTATATTTACTCAGCAACAAGCGTGATCTTTAATAACACACTCGACATCACTGTGGGCTTTTCTGGAAAGTAAAGGCTAACACATGTTAAGTTGCGAGCTCATCATTAACGGCTATGCCGATGGCGTGCTGTTGACTGAACGCAACAGAAATCTCCCGCAGGTCTTTTCGGAGCTTTAGCAAACTCGGATGATCGCAAAACGATGAAGAGTCGATTGATTCGGGAGTGTAGTACACATTTTCAGCCGATTTTTCAGAAATATTTCCTCTTCGGGATTGCAGATGTTCAGAAACGTCTCTGAATATCAGTATATACTACAGCATATATACGTAACATACCTTTTATTTTCCCATATTACAGATTTCTAGATTTTGTTTTGCTTATTTCTTTCTTTCTTTATTTATTTATTGGTTGGTTTATTATCTGTCTATAATTTTTTATTATTTATTGACTTATTTACTTATCTAGCGATATATCTATAAACAATTTATTTCTTGATCTATTATTTTATTTTTTTTATTGAACCAAATAGGCATTACACTGAAAACTTTACACTTATTTGCAACAAACAATGCGAAATAAAAACGACTCACTCATTTGACTCACCCACATTTTTACACCATCACTAACGTTTTCAACTTCGATTGAAATTTAAAGTTAGCTACTGACTAAATAACCGTAAAAAAAATTAATAAATAAAATGAATAAATAAACAAAACAAATAATAAATAAATAGTTTTTTAAAAAATAAAAAAAAAAAACACTGGACTGATAATTCAGTCAGTGAAAGAAACTGTAGGTTAGCTACACCAAATATGATTTGTTACAGATTTTATTTATTAAAAGTGTTCCAAACATTGAATTTTTATTTTAATGTGACATTTTTTCCTGTATAATATCCTTTCTTTATTCACAATGCTGGAATTTGCCAGACTTATCCAGAGCTACTTACATTTTCTCTCAAACTCATTTTACTCATTTTAACTCTGAGCAGTTGAGGGTTAAGGGCCTTGGTCAGGGGCCCAGCAGTGGCACCTTGGTGGAGCTGGGATTCAAACTCACAACCTTCTGGTCAGTAGTCCAACACCTTCACCACTAAGCTAACACATCCCCTTACGGATACATGTATAATGTCTTTGGGGGAGTCAAGTAATAACATATAATTAAAAAGAAGAACAGTCTGATTGAGCTGTTGTTAAACTGACCACAGATCTGAGCCGGACCACATTCCCACGGCAGAGAGAGATATCTTCAAGGGAATTATGGAGCATCTCTCTCTCTCGCTCTCTCTCTCTCTCTCTCTCTCTCTCACACACACACACACGCAGTCTGAAATGTGACTCAGTGTAATAACGTGGCTGCCTTAAGAGTTTGTTCCATTTGTGATTCAGGCCTGAAGGCTACCGAAAGGGGAAGAGCTCAAAAAGGAAGGAAATGGACTTAGAAACAAATGTGCATGTAGCACTAACCAAGTCTTCTCCACCACCCCTAGTGTAGCGCACACACACACACACACACACACACACACAGACACAAACACACACTCCTGCAGCCTGCTACACAGCTGTACAGAGACTCTGTGACTTTAAAACATCAACAACAAGAAGTCATGAGCTGAGCTGGTTAATGTTTAAACTTTTTCAACGTTTCCTCCAACGTGTTGAGCCGCAAGATTTACATCACTCTACGGCTGTGTGTGTGTGTGTGAGATACCATTTTACACAATTTGAGGTGGTGCTCTGGAGCTATTTGCCACATTTAATATCCAGAGCAAGCTGTGTGTGTGTGTGAGAGAGAGAGAGAGAGACAGAGAGAGAGAGAGACATTTGTGCTTCTCCCAAACAGTAGTATGTGCTCAGCACATGCACTGTAAGAAAGGAGGAATACTGTTCAAGATACAGCCACTGAGCAGTGTGTGTGTGAGAGAGAGAGAGAGATCTGGGGTGAGTGAGATACCCTTTTACATAATTTGAGGTGGTGCTCTGGAGCTATTTCCCACCTTTAATATCCAGTGCAAGCTTTCCATACTAGGATTGTGTGTGTGTGTGTGTGTGAGAGAGAGATCTAGGGTGGTGCTGTAGAGCTCTTTGCCATTTTACACCTCTAATCCAGAGCAAAATTTACATACAAGGGAAAAAGAGACCTACGTGTGTGTGTGAGAGAGTGTGTGAAAACACATCCATTCACACCATTCATGTAGTAAAGGGTTCGAAAAAAAAATGCAGAGACACACACACGGTTTTGTTCTAATTTCCGTTTCAAAACCACTGCTGCACCTGCACTTTGAACCTCACCTGTACTCCATTTTTATACACACAAGCTCACTGTAACACACACACACAGTAACACACACACAGTAACACACACACACACTGTAACACACACACTGTAACACACACACACAGTAACACACACACACAGTAACACACACACAGTAACACACACACACACACACACTAACACACACACACTAACACACACACACTAACACACACACTAACACACACACTAACACACACACTAACACACACACTGTAACACACACTGTAACACACACTGTAACACACACACACTGTAACACACACACTAACACACACACTGTAACACACACACACTGTAACACACACACTAACACACACACTGTAACACACACACACTAACATACTGCGTGTCTGTTTAGTCTGAACTATAAACTTATCTGAAGCACCTGTAGAGTGTAGACATTCGTTTCAGTGTGTGTGTGTGTGTTTAGTGTGTGTTGTGCATTTTGCATAATTAACTATAGTGGAAAGCGCAGTGCTGGATGAGTAACTGTGTGTGTGTGTGTGTGTGTGTGTGTGTGTCTGATGACGCTCATCTATTTTTAATTCAATCTCTTAAGGTTTCAATGCGACGCTGAGGCAAAGTCCTGCTTCAAGGCATCGCCGTTATCAATAATGCATCCGTGTGTCTTTAGTACGGAAACACACACACACACACACACCTCAGCTTTGTTCTTCATCACACACACTGATGTGTAATGCATTCTAGTGTAGTATTCAGTCTGTAGTATGATTACAGTGTGCACTACTAGTCAGTCTCTGTGTGTGTGTGTGTGTGTGTGTGTGTGTATAAAAGAGTGGATGAATAAAAGGTTGACAGGTCCGGTGAGCCAAACTGGTTTCCCTACCAACAGTGTGTGTTTAAGGCACTCTTAGCTACATGTCCAGCTGTCTTTAACTCCCCCCCCCCTCAGTCTCCCCATCCCTCGCTCTCTCTTTCCTACTCTCTCTCCCTCTTTTTCTCTTCCCTCTCTCTCCCTCTTAATCTCTTGATCTCCCTCTTCCTCTCTCTCTCTCTTTCTCTCCTTCCCTCTCTCTTTTCCTCTTTCCCACTCTCTCTCCCTCTCTTTCTCTCTCCCTCTTTCCCTCCCTCTCGTTCAACCCTTCTCCCTCCCTCTCTCTCTCTCTCTACCTCTCTCTACACCCTTCTCTCTCTCTCTCTCTCTCTACCATTCTCCCTTTCTCTCTCCCTCTTTCCCAATCCTTTCTCTCTCTCTCTCTCTCTCTCTCTCTCTCTCTCTTTCCCTCCCTGTCTCTGTACCCTTCTCCCCCCCTCCATGTAAGAGACGGTCATAAGGCAATGACTCTGGCTGTGTGTTTATTATGCAGGATGTATCGGCCTAAGAGAGGACACAAAACACCACCTGACCTAATGAAAGTATTTCCAATATGAATTAGTTGTGTAACCACTTCCTCCATTAAAATCTCCACCAGTCTCTCAACTGAAAACCAACAACGACTAATCCCAATTTCTTCCAGACTCTTCCCTTACAAACTCCTCCTGCCTCGCTGTCTTCATCCTACGACGCTCATCTCTACCCCCGATGGGCGTGGTCTCCTCCAGAATGACCCCGCCCACATCCCCTATAGTATCCCGAATGATTTGTAGGTTACGGCATTCCCAGTTAAACCTATGGGAGACTTTTGAGCTATGAGTTAGACGGCGTGCTACAGCACCATCGTGAAAACGGCGCCTGAGGGAAAATCTTGTAGAAGAATGGTGTATATCTGTCCGTTCTAGATCCGCAGACTTCTCTGCTCAGGAGCACTGAGGCACTTTTAACGGCTCCGGATGCAAAAACCCCTACAGCACAAATACCTAAGAAGATCTGATTCAGTAAACCGACACTCAGATATCTGACCAACGAAAAACAAACCAGCGCCATGTGCATTACCAGGACGAATGAATCACGTCCTAATTGCTCATATCACCCCTATGCCTCACACACACCAACACACACACAGCTTCCTAAAATACAACAGTCTGACCTTCTCTGGGTCTCATCCAGTCTGTCTTTCCTTCTTTCCCTCCATCGCTCTTCCCCTACAACTATATTCCAATCACCTTCTGAAGGTTAATGAGATCAGAACAGAGGGGACAACCACAACCTCCCACACACACACACGACACGGTCCATGTACACAAATCCTAGATGTATTTCACAAAGCTTTGGAAGTCTATTCATTGGGCAGCATCTTGGTGACGTTCAGCAGCAGTTATTTTTCAGTCGTAAGAGACCGAATCCGATCTAACCGGATGGCTTGAAGATGGAGGATGACGGTTAAAACCACAGAAGCTGTTCAAATCTGACAAAAACGGCTATGGTACTCTGTCTACTCTGTATGCTCATTTCCTTATTACAACAGGATCCTATATTTATCCAAGCATCAGTCTATGAATATGGCTAGGCTTTTTTCCTTTACTGTTAATGTCTATCAATAAGGCGAATGGCTGTTTAACCAGAAGGATGGCATTTATGCAACACACACACACACACACACACACCACGTCGAGTGTTGCATGCTGCTCTATTCTGTCATTACTAGGGATACATCAATATCAATACTAATACTGGGATGTGGTGGCTTAGTGTTTTAGGTGTTGAACTTGTTTTAGTGTTTTAGGTGTTGAAGCTGCCACTGCTGGGTCCCTGAGCAAGGCCCTTAACCCTCAACTGCTCAGTTGTATAAAGATAAATTTAATAAATTGTAAGTCACTTGCCAGATGCCAGAAATGTAAATGTACTACTAATGATTAGTGCCTATAATAAACTCGGAAACTACATTGACCCTAATAGTTCCTCAGGGGTCTTTGGTTGCTGTTGTAGAAAGGACTTTATTTACTGTCCAGTGTCACCCAAGTGAGAAAGGGTTCCCTTCTGAGCCTGGTTCCTCTCAAGGTTTATATATATATATATATATATATATATATATATATATATATATATATATATATATATATATATATATATATATATATATATATATATATATATATATATATATATATATATATATATATAAATATATATCAGCCACTATACAAATAAACTGAACTGAATTGAAAAATTGAATTGATCCCATGACACTGAATGCCAGTGATCTGGACATATTTCACACAGACGACCCATCTTCCTAAATTACAAGCAAACCGTATAAGCCAGAACACAGCAGCTAGCAATGGTGCCGCAAACGCTGACTAGGCAAGAAACAAACCTGACAGATGAAGCTAGGTGAATAAAAAAATCATAATAAAAAATAAACAACAGATGTTCTTCCTGATGATCAGCCACTATTGATTAGACAACGAGGAATTCAGAAACAAAAATGAACCCAACTTAAAACGTGGTATCGATCACCACAAACATACCTGTCTGGAAAAAAGAAATGCCTAGTCTCAGCTCATGGGTGTTAAAGGGCATTTTAAAAAAATAATAAAAAAGGCCTATTTAACAAGCCAACTATCTTATTTAAGTCAGTTCTGGGGGAAAAAAGCAAAAAAAAGCAGTGTTGTGCTGGTCAGTTACTGGGTCACTCTTTAACACAGACTTTTTATTAAGTCTATAAAAGAATTAAAACAAGTGAGTCATCTCACTAAACAAGCGACAAGTCATTAGTGATGCACTTTTCTTTCTAGGGTTACCAGGTAGTAGTTTGAGGAGCAACATCGTTTGCAACAAATGTCTAAACACTGCTGATGTACTTTATTTCTACATGAGCTGCACTGCTCTGTTTAGCATTGCGGTGATTCTGCTACATGCTGAGGGTGAACTCTTAAAGGTTGATGGTTAGCTTGAACACTTGTAGCTCTGAATTTGTGTTTAGGACCAGAATGTTGTGGGTTTAAATCCCACATTTCCACTTCACTGAACTGTGCAATGATAATCCACCTTCCCTAATAACCGCAAACATGGTGATTGATCATGTAAAAGATGTGCAGAGGCTAGTCCTGAGGCTAGTCAGGAGGACGGAAGCGCACTGTTACACACTCAGGGAAGGGTTACTTTAAACGGCTTTTCACAAACTCTGTGAAAAATCTCAAGTTCCTCTAGCTATCGTGGAGTTTTCCTGGATATTGTGATAAGTTCTACGACGGAAATCCTCGTGAAATCCTGGAAAGACTGACTCCCAGACGGAGAACTTAACCTGTATCTAGTTACTTAACCACATCAAACTCTGATAAAAAACCGTTCCCATGAGCCCACAAAACCAAAACAAACAGGAATCTCTCGCTCTGATTGGCTTAGAGCTTTACGAACGCATCCCAGCTTTTCAACTTGTACTATTTCTGTTCTGATTGTTCCACCGTTGATGAGCACCGAATCTGCGAAAGCATCTCTGCCGTTTATTTTTAAATCCGTTTCCTGTATTCACCGCTTCACCTGCCTGCCGCCTACTGACGTGATCCATCACGATTAGAACCGCTACATTAAGAGAAATTAAAATCTGTGCTCCTTGCACTCGTCTCAATTTTCTGTGCTGACCGGCGACATCGACTGCCCCAAATAAAATCTGCAGAAATCTTGCAGTGACATTCGATAATTGTGCATCTTTGGCTGAAAAGTAGAGCAGCGTAACCCTGAGTTCAGAGATGATCCTGCAGCGAAGAGAGGGAGAGAATTGAGCAAGTAAACAAGAAACTGGAAAGAAAAAGGAAGCGGAGAAAAGAGAAGGAGGTTACTTGTATCGCGTCCGTCAAAATCGTAAAAACCTGTCCATCAGTCACCGACGGCCGAGTCGATCCCATTACGTTACCATGCTTCCTTCTTCAGCTTGTTTACAGGGACTCGAATGCTCAAAAAACGACACAACAAACAACAGCTATATAACCTCCTTCACTTTAATATTGAAGAAGAATTCTACGACAAGACATATTGGACTTCTAAATAAGTGAATAATTGCTAAGAGCAGGGCTCAACAGTCCTTCTTGTGCTCTCATGCATGTTGGAGGTTCTTCAGCTTAACGCATGTGTAAGTCCTGAGTGACCGATACGGCATCTTGTGTATACTTGTGTCTGGATTCAAAGGGTTAATAAAGGAAGCGTCTTTCATTTCTAACAAGGGTGATAGTGTGCGGTTTGTTTCAAATGCGCTGGCCCTGTTTCATTTACGGTTACGGTATTTGGCGGACGCTGTTATTCAAAGCGACGCATGTTTAATTCATTTATACAAATGAGCAGTTGAAGGTTAAGAGCCTTGCTCAAGGGCCCAGCAGTTGCAAAAGTGAAGGTGGTGCTGGGATTTGAACTCACAACTTCTGCTCAGAAGCTCAACATCCCATTTCCCACTTTGTTTGAGATGTACGAGTTGATTACAGTGATGATCGGAGCTCATGCAATCTACAGACAGAGCTTTATCATCATCATCAGGCACGGCAGAAGAAAACATTATTCCCGCTAGTTGCTCTTAATCGTTACTTTACTAATGGTTAATTTTCCCAGACGAAAAAGAAGAAACGAATCTTCCTGCAAGATGAGGCTCATTTTTACCCCTAGCATTTTCGATCCGCATGCAATTTGCACTTCTGAATGGAATTCCCGGCTCTTTTCTACAACAACCTCCTGAATCTGGGCTCTCGAGATCACGGAGAAGCGGAACGCAGCATGACTGAGCGACGCATCACAAATGAGCAAACATATCGATTTCTGAAAGAAAGGAAAAAATGTTTTAAAAATGTAAAAAAATAAAATAAAATAAAAGCGGATAATTTTTTAAAGAGAAATTTACGACAAAGCGCGGAGACTCGTGCAGGGAGATCTGAAAGGGCCAAGGACTTTGTTAAACTCATGTACATTTGATATAAACTCAATGAAACATACACACACATTTTTTAATTAAATCCTTTCAGCGGCATTTCTTTTGAGTTTCAATGCTTTCTTTAAAGAAACAGAGAGAGAAAGAGAGCTGTAAATCTCATTAGAAAAGCAGAATCGGTATTGAATTGTCAAAAAACAAAGAGCTATTGTGTCATAAAATATTACAGCCAATCAGACACCTATACGCGAATACAGAGGGGGCGGCTCTTTCATACCTGATCTGCTTAACATGTAAGGCAAAATAAGAGGCGGAAAAGATCTACAGTGCTTCTTTTAAATACTTTTCTTTTTAACATTTTCCATAGCCATGTTTCTGATCAATAAACCCAGACAGACGTCTATTAAATTGAACAAATCAGACGTTTTTAGCTAGCTTGTGAACAATACAATGTTTGTTTGTTTGCTTGTTTATTTTTTTAAAAAAAGCATGTGAAATAGGTGACAGTGATGTTTTCACAAGGAGATGTTTGCGGAAGGAGTCTCTAGTTTCAAAGCTTTGTAACAATTCGAGGTATAGCTACAACTTCACGTTTTCTTACGTCTAGGAGTTGTGGATGTGTTTATAAGTGATAATCAGCTAGGCTAAAAAGAGGCAGATTTTATAAATAACATATGGCAAGGTAGATAAACACATTAATACAGATAAACTGTGTGTTCGGGTCCTCCTGGGAAGTTCACTGACCTCGTAATTCCGACTTCCTAACTTGGGAAGTCGTAATTACGAGGTCAGGTGCTTTCGAGCCACTTAGTTTGGAGTGAGATTGAGGTGTATCTTCTCTTAATTACCTACAAAAATATACAAGTTTTTTAACTCTGCTTTTAGAAAATGAACGAAGAATAAGCATCAGGTGCGTTTACATTTTTTATGTATTCAATCAGTTCAAATACAGTATCTGTGTTTCAATATCATGCTGCATGAAACAAACACATAACTGAAATCAGCTTGAGACGAGGAAAAACGCTCGACTTCAAGGTCAGATACGGACATGCATCCACTGACTCCACCAGGTTTTCTGAACTACACACCCCCTGCAAACCTCAGAGCCGAAAGAACATCCAGAGTTTCCTCACTCGTAAGTACGACTCTGTAGTGCTGTTCACATTCGCTCAACTCGTAATTTTACCAACATGAACATTTTCACACACCATAAGACCTACTATGTTTAACCAGAGTGACATGTTATACAGAAGATCTAGAAGTCTGAGTGGTCCAGCCTCAGCTAAGACTTGCGCAATATTCAAATGACCCAAAATAGAAAACAACAAAAGTAGGAAAAAAGTCTTATGCTGTAAAAGTAATTATGATACACACGTCGATAATTGACGTCACGGCTCAGGAAGCTGCTTATATGCAAATCAAAGGCTGATTTTCACCATGCTTTCATGTGTGTGTGTTCTGAATAACTACTCTACATGAAAATGTCAGCTAGGCTCCCTACGAATTTTGTTTTATTCTGCCATTTAAAACCTTTTCTTGTGATGGTGAGAGACGAGTAATGAGTAATAAGAAACATGAAAACAGTGATTAAATCACGATTAAAGTTCTCTGAGCTGAAGCACTGACACAACACACCTTAAACGACATTCCTGAGTCGCGTGTACTCGCACGCACACACACACACACACACACACACACACACAGGTGGTAAAGAGGCTTACAGTTACGCATTAAGAAGAATCCTTCTACCCTGTGGTATCATTAGAAGCTGAAAATGAAATATAGTGCTGAAGAAAACAAACAGCCTGATGTGTGTATAAGTGTGAATGTTTGTGTAAAGGTGTGAATATATGTAAAAGGTATACATGTGTGTAAAGGTGAAACAGCGGCCGGAGTCTTTGTGAGAAAGATGGCGTGACTGGCTTTACACTCGTTTCTCTGACCTGAGATCAGCTGCTGCACATTGTTTAACCTGAGCGACGACGTCAAGGCACTTTATCAAACTGATCCTGGAACTGTTCCGCGCAAAGCCACAGAAAGTAGGGCAGATTATCTGTGCGGCATTTGCGGAAGTGAACAACTCGCTTATGTGGACGAGTGGCCTACACAAGGAACCACGCAACCTTCCTTTCTTTCTCGTTGGAAAAAAGAAGGACGGTGGGGAAAAGAAAAGGCGTATTCTTTTGCTTAGTGCCACTAATGGTGTGTTTTGTGCAGAAGGGCATATATGAGCAGCGTCCACTGTAGGGGGATACAGTACAATACAATGGGTCAGTTTAACATTTAGAACACGTTGTGATGCCCAGAATTCTAGATAGATAGATAGAGTAGCAGGAAAACATTACAAATAATATCTAATAAATATAGCAGTACCAGTAAATAATTAAATAAATAGAATATTAACAATAAATGTTATAAATATTTAAAAATAAATTATTTAAATTCAATCATTTATTATATCAAATTTAAATATTCTAAATATATTTAAATTTATATATTTTAGATTTTAAAGTCTTTATTATATAAATAAATATAATATTTATTATTTTATATATGATTTTCTTAATAGGTAAATTGCTAATAAATTCCTAAAGACAATATTTCAATAAACTTGTGTGTGTGTGTGTGTAATAATAATAATAATAATAAAAGTTGCAACAAAAAAATGTACAAAATAATGTCATGCTATTCACCTCAGGTTACTAAAGATAAAGTACAGAAAACAGAGAACATAAATAAATAAATAAATAAATAAAGACACTTTAAAAACACTTGATCACACCCACAATATAAGCATTATACACAAGTACTATAATATACGTTCCGATATAATATAGGTCACGATACATCGCCTAGAGCCTTTATTGCGTTTGTAAACAAGAGACGCTTGTGTGACCTGGTTGACCTAGAGAAAAAAATCCTGCATGGAGGGTAATTAAGACTTGTAAGCTGCGAGGAAACCTGCTATTAACATACCTGATTAACACCTGAGCATGTATACCTGTAAGAAATTAAAAGCTTACAAGCTGCTTGACACTTACAATTTCGTGTGAAGCAGGTGTGACTAGTATAATGACAACAACGAAAAATGCCAAACTCGTTGAACGAGTACATAAATGCGACAAAAAATTATCAGATCTGTCTTACATTAGCCAGAATTCAAGAGTGTAATGCTATGGAAAACTGGAAGGGGGGGGGATACTTGCGCAAGGCGCTGTACATTTCACTGCACGGAAACGATTCGGAAAAGATTTTTGAAACTATTTTGGAACCATGTAAATATGTCCTTGGCATTTTAACAAGGAAATACAACTCTGTTATTTCTCAGATTTCATCCATGCTTCTTACACAAGCTTTCTTTTACTAACATTTGCATGCCTGACATCAGCATGACGTGGACTGATAAAGCAGCTGCATCTATTTTATACTATGCTAAACGTAGCAAAACACACACACACACGCACACTTATCTCTATCATCTTCTTCTTCTTTCGGCATTTCCCTTCAGGGGTCGCCACAGCGAATCATCTCTCTCCACCTATCCCTATCTTCTGCATCCTCAACACTTACACCCACTAGCTTCATATCCTCATTTATTACATCCATATACCTCCTCTTTGGCCTTCCTCTTTTCCTCCTGCCTGGCAGCTCCGTGTCCAACATTCTCCTACCAATATACTCATTCTCCCTCCTCTGAACATGTCCAAACCATCTTACTCTAGCCTCCCTAACTTTGTCCCCCGAACGTCCAACATGAGTGGTCCCCTCTGATGTACTGATTAAATAATAAAGAACTGCATAAGATCACACACTTCCTACGTAATCCATGATAGACAATGACCATTAAATGTAAACACCTGAGCAAACCGAAGTGAAACCAAACAACGCTAACCCAAGAAAAACAGAAGGAAAAACAAATTTAATTTAAAAAAAAAAAAAAGAAAAAACATTAAAAAATATATATAAAAAATAATTTTAAAAAAAATAAAATAAAAAAAGACAATAAAAAATATTAAAAAATTAAAGTGCACCAAACCAAAAAAAAAAAAAAAAATGTGAAAGCAAAAGAAAAATGTAGCGGCATAACTAAAAACCACACCACCACAAACGAGCAAGAGAAAAGCAAACAAAGCAATAGCAAAAGAAATAAAAAAAAAACACAGACACAAATCAAGAACAAAAACCCAACCACCAAGTAAAATAAACTGCAAGAGAAAAATCAGAAAAAATGAACCTGTTAGTCCTTGACGAAAAGCAAACTCATATTAATGCCATGCAAATGTAACAGTTTGTGGTGTTTGTTCTTGTGTTTTTGTTTTTTCTGCACTTTCGGATGTCATACCACACACACACCAGTAGAAACCCTGATAAACTGAGGGTTTAGCATGTAGCCTACACGAGCATCAATGGCGTCCAGGTCCAGCTGTAACATGGCGTGTCTCTTATCGAACATGGCCTCTGCAGCGTCTGTGTTAACTACACAAACAACAACATGCTCACATCCAACATACTCCAGCCTCTGAAGAGGAAGTCGAGAGACAGAACTGAAAGCAAAGCACAAAGATATGACCCTGTGTAGATCTTGCTCTGTGATTCGAAACAGATTTGGTGCAAAGGTGTTTGAATAAGATCGAAAAATAAAAAAATTAAAAAAAATCAAGAAAACTCCAAACACAAACACTACAAATAGGATGAAACCTGGAGAAAGTGCAGATCTTTCACTTTTTTTTCTCCCACATTGGTGGAATAAACAACTCCTCTGGTTAAATAAATGGCTGTGCACTCTTTGACCACTGAGCGCGCACATACACACACACCCCAAACGAAAGCATGTTGTACACAGCAGTGGCTGTGCTCATGGAGCCTCTGACGTCACAGCACTCGTGTGACGCTGCCAACTCAGGAGTTAAATTTAGATCCTGGGCACCGGGCCCAGACGCTGCAAAACAATGTGATACCACAACTACTGCTTTAGTTGGAGCCATCACACACACTCACACCCCTTCAGCCTCTGTACATAGCCTCAACAATCGCTGATACACACCCAAATACACAAACACACTGGCTTCAGGAACTGTAGGAAACAGCACAATAATCTTGGATCTCAGAAGCTTGTAGTAAAAACTCTCTGGAAGACCAAAGAAACGACTCAGGTGTGCGGAAGCATCACAAAAGAGCTCGTGTAACATGACCCGTTCTAGCTAATGAAACTAATTAGAGGTCGGTCAAAAATGGATTCTTAAGACGTTCTGGATAATTCGTGCAGCGCCCGGCTTCTACAAACAACATGACGTAAGGCCGGAGCAAACAAACGTTGTGCGTGGGCTTCGTTCAGCGTGCTGTGTTCAGCAGCTGGGCAAACTTCACAGAAATACATGCTATTATACACGCTATTCAGGTGAGCCTGTGATTGGTCACGGCAGATGGGGAGCGCCGAAAACCAAGATCGATGGCTTTGAGGAGCTACTACCTGTAGCCGTGGAATCTGTCATGAAATTTTAATGGCAGCACATGCAGACAGCCTAAAACAAAACAAGTTGTAATACAAAAGAAGATACAAATACACTCTATGCCAGAAGTAGGTCCAGAGGCAGGATCCTGTGCTCTCGCTGCCGTGGCCTGAGTTTGAGCTAACCCAGTCAATGAAGAACCTACTCTCAGTGCCGGTCCCAAGTCTGGATAAAATGGGAGAGTTGTGTCAGGAAGGGCATCCGGGGTAAAACCTGTGCCAAATCAAATATGTGTACCAAATGATCCGCTGTGGCGACCCTGAACAGGTAGCAGCCGAAAGAACAACAACAACAACAACAACTTAAATTTTAGGCCAAAAGTCTTGACCAATCGGATGGTACAATATGAAGGAATACACCTCTGTGTGCCAAACCTGGCCAAGAAATTAGCCAAACTAGGAAGCATACAGACTTGGAAGACGGAATTTACTCAAACCTATGTCCTCCATGTTGAAAGTGATGCTGTGGATTCTGAGTTAATAGGACACACTAAACTGGACGCTTGGCATGCGGTGTGCATGTGCCACCATACCAAGAGAAAGTAACCACAAACAAGTCGAATCACACTGCAGGTTTCCACCCAGTGTCAGACGGAAAATGGTCTCTGTGCCATCTTTTTAACCGAGTTCATTCGCCTTCCAGACAAGCTAGCATGGATTTGTCCTCCCCTGAATAAGCCAAAGAAAAGTCCCTGTTTGGTGGGTCTGTTCCCTCTGTAGCCTCAGATTCCTGTGTTGGCTGACAGGAGTGGAACATGATGTGGTCTTATGTCAGCCACCCTGTAAGGAGACCAAGCCAGTGAGGCAAGAGGATGCAGGGTTCTTTTCAAAGTAATAAACAGATTTAATTCCCAGAGGAATCAGCAAAATAACAAATTAACAAGTAGGCAACACAGAAAGAGAAAAATAAACAGATCAACTGGAAGAACTTCAACTAGGCCTATAAACTGAGATCAACCAAATGGAACTAAACTAAACATAAGGCACAAGCGAGGCAAGATAAGAGAACAAATCTGACCCACCAGAAAAACCCTGACCCACCACATAAACCCTGACCCACCACAAACACTAACCACAAAAAACCTGATTCAACACATAAAACCCTGAACCAGCACAAAATACCTGACCTAACACAAAACACCTACCACAAAAACCCTGACCCAACACAAACCCAGACCCACCTCAAAAACCCTGACCCAACACATAAAACCCTGACCTAACAAAAAAAACACCTCCCACAAAACCCTGACCCAACACATAAAATCCTGACCCACCACAGAAAATCCTGACCCACCACAAAAACCCTGACCCAACACAAAAACCCTGACCCAACACAGAAACCCTGACCCAACACAGAAACCCTGACCCAACACAGAAAACCCTGACCCAACACAGAAAACCCTGACCCACTACAACACCCTAATATTAAAACCAACCAAACACAAAATCTGACCCAACACAAAAACCCTGACCCAACACAGAAACCCTGACCCAACACAGAAACCCTGACCCAACACAGAAACCCTGACCCAACACAGAAAACCCTGACCCACTACAAAACACCCTAACATTAAAACCAACCAAACACAAAATCTGACCCAACACAAAAAAACAACCTAACACAAAATCTGACCCAAACACAACTAAAAAAACAGGCACGCAGACTTTCCACACGTAAACAGAGGAGAACACTCAGTGTGTCACACAAACACACACCAAGCTCCGAGATGCTTTTCTCCTCACCCCGGTTGTAAAGAGTGGTTATCTGAGCGACTGTCCACTTCCTGTCAGCTCAGTCACCTCTGACGTTTTTCTTCGGGTGCACCAGCAGAACACTTTCAGTGTGAGACCTGTGTTTTTCCCCTCTGTTGGATAACCTTACACAGAATGTTAGTGGCTAAAGATAACACCTTATGAACAAGCACGTGGGGCATCTACGAGAGCAGAAATGGGTTCGATATCAACATTACATTGAAGATAGAAACTTTTGAGTGGACAAAATGAACAGTTTTTGGAAATTAGGCCTCCAGCCCTGAGTGTCTAGTTTCATATGAGCCATTAAGTTCCACTGTGGAGTTTAACATGATAGACATTCAATGCTGAACATGGACACAACAAAACAGGCACAAATTCCATTTTTCTGGCTTCTCTGTAGGAAACAAAGTTAAAAACTAGAGCTACTGAATGACAGCCAGTTGTCTTTTTTAATAATCAGACTTTTATCATCTATAGCATATGATCAAAGTTCATCATTTGGGGTGTCTGCTGGTGGTCTGCCAGTTGACAACCTTTGACGCCGACGAATCGCAAAAAACTTTGAACATCAGGATAAATTATGAGAAAACAAACATACATATTCAGTCAGTCGGATACTGCGAAGCACTAGAAAGCGAGATATTAGGTTTCAAACCACTCCACCCGTTAAAAAACAAAAACAAAACAACAAGCGAAACCTTCAGGGGAGAGCCCTGCTGAAGTGAACGCTACATTAACCTGGTTCACTTGCTAATCTCTGAACTCTGCTTTGTAGCACAAGAGCAGAAACCAGAAGATCTAGTACTGCCAGCAGCTTCCATACACCAACAAACAACTAGATCTTCGTTATTAGTCATTTAACCGTAAGTCTCGCACACTCACACGGTCATGCTGTGTACGCATCAATCCCCATACTCACTGACTCACTGCAGTGAGCAGGAGCTGGCCAAATTATCAGGAACAATGCCATGAAAAGAGCCTTTCAGTAAGTAAATCGATTACAAATGCAGCTAGACACGTGAGTCATATTAGCAGAGTGTATTGGCTATAAAAGAGTCATTACAAGCCTACAAAGTCTACAAAGCACGGAGGCCAGAAAGTCAGGAGTGAACTACAAGAGTCTTAGTCAGAATAAAAGCAGTTTAATGCGTCGAGGAAAAACGCGCTCACTTATACCAAATACGGACCGACCGACGAAGACTTGCCTGCGGTCGCGAGTGGACACTCCCAGGACGTTTAAACAGGACAGCTGCTAAATACAACAAAAGAATTCCATCGAAAAATTTCCCAGACCTGAATCAGCACCTCTGTGACCCAGTGTTAAAGCAAATTGCATGTTGCGAGGTTCACTGGAGTTCGAATATAATGGTGTGGCCTCTTTTCAGAAACCGCACTACACAAAGCCAAGATGCGTAAACCTGGTCTAAGGAGCACAAAACCTGCATCCCAGAGCACTGGAAAGAATAACACGAGTTGTCTTTTTTTTCCCCTCCTCCTCCCGTAAACCCAGACGTGTTAATCTTTGGAGAAAGCCTTCAACCCGCAACATCTGGTGTCTGCTGTTAAATATGGTGGTGCATCCACAGGACATGGGAAATCTCAGGAGAATCGGTGTGGTCTGTCATTGCTAGAGTAAGCGAGGAACACGGGGTCATTTCTCATTTCAGCAGCCGGGTTTAAGTGAACTTAGCCTATATGGCCGTTATATCATAACACAATTCAAAGATTATTAAAGCACATCATACTGACCAGCCTTAATTGTAAACGGTAAGAAAGTTCTAGTAAAAAGGTCGTAGCATGGCTGTAGCATGAATCAGTTACACCAAAGTCTTCGGTTCAAACCTAAACCTGCTCATTAGTATAAAATCATGTCCACAATAATGCACTAAAATATGTAAAAGGTACTTAAGTTATGAACAGGCTTTAGAAGCAAATAAAACACTGTAACATCTGCTTGAGCAAGGGCGGGGCTTATTCCATTCCCAAGCTGTCAAAACACACAATCCTCTTTGCTCATATTTCACACGTTCATGAATTCTTTAAGGCTGCTTTTGTTTAGTTTCCGCAGTTTTCTACATTTACTTCGTTTCCCTGAATGCCACGTAAAGAGCACATGTTACAAAATACGTTGCATTAGGTATTTACTGACATCGAGCGCCCCGTTTAACACGGGACAACAAAAATGAATCCTGAAATGGAAAAACAGAGCTTTAAGTTAAGCTTATTTGTTGCAGGTCAGGCTGAGAATCCCAACCTACATTAATTTACTTCAGTGCTTCGTCACCATGAGGGAGTAAACATCTCCTGCTACCTGTTTGTATAAGACTGTCAGATTATTAATAACACTAATAACAGCATTACAAGCGCATACAATGATTTATTCACACCACTTGAGCTGCTCCTTAAGGCATGTATGACGATTTATAAATAAACCATTTTGTAAAAAAAAAAAATGATAGTAAATGTATGTAAACAGCCGGGAGGAAAATGTGGCCGAACGTGTTGAGGTTTTGCAATGAGACAAAAACAATTAATGAAATAAACAATTAGGCCTGGTGTTTAAAGGTGTACTTTAAACTATCACTTAGATTTGATTGACAGCTGATCATACCACTGCTAGATTTCCTCCTTACAGTATAAAAAACTTTTTTTCCTATATCATTTATTTTGCAAAATGATGTTCAATGTGTTAAGGAGCTCGGAAAGCATAGTCTTTAAACAGAACCTTTACCACAAGAGAAAAACAATAATGATGTCCCGTCAGTGTGGAAATTAAATAAGAGACCCGATTTGATTGTGGACAGTCAAAAAAAATCCAGATCACACCAAAACAAGAGCTGTTCCTTATGGTAGAAAATCTTATTTTTGGAATAAACTAAAAATTATAGACCAAAGTCCGACTATATGAACATCGTCATGACTTTCAGCTTTGTGGCACAAAGTTTCGGAGGCAGGTGCTAGAGCTTATGTGGTAGAACCTTCAGACACAAACAAATATTGGCGGACTGACTGTAAACACGTGTACATTTTCATTTTGTCACAGCTCGAGGGGTTCCTGGTTCGATTGTGAGCTTGGGTTACAGTCTCTGTGGGGTTTTACATGTTTCACTTTGTGCACTGGAACACTAGTGATGAAATATTTTTCCTTCAACATGTCGTTTATCTCCATATATTCCCTCACTAACAAGGCTAATTTTTCACATGCGTTTTGTTCTCTGTGACTCTCGGCAACAGCCCTTTTTAGTAAGACTGTCTAAATTAGGCAAGCATGGTGGCGCAGTGGGTAGCATTGCCTCCTCACAGCTACAGGGTCCCTCTTTCGATCCCGAGCCTAGTTTACTGTCTGTACAGAGCTTCGCCACAACATTTAGAGTTTCCACAGAGTTCTCTGGTTTTCTCTCAATGTCCAAAAATATGCTGAGAAGTGCTAAAGGCTATGCTAAATTGCCCTCAGGTGTAAAAGTGTGTGTGCATAATGCCCTGTGATGGCCTGGAGTCTAATCGGGGGTGAATTCTGCATTCACCTCAGAAGTAAGAACCACAAGCTACAAAGTGAGGGGGAAAAAAAAAACATGGCCACCTCCATGACAGTCTATGTTTTGATTAGCAACAAGCTAGCCAGGACGAGTAAGCATAAGTTTACGATAAATTTACTTCTCAAAAACGGTAATCTTTATGGTCAGTGTTAGAGATTTAACCAGCTAGCATGTCTACACTAATTGATTAAAAGTAAATACTACTTTAAACACATTTAAAAGTAGTGAACATTTTTGCTGTTGTTGGTGGACAAGACTATGTTGATGTCTTGTACTGAACTCTACATTTATGAGGTGAGGAAGTATATTCTATTGTTTACGACTGAGAAAATTCCACACAACAGAAGAGAAGAGAGGAGCAGAATTCTCCTGCCTTAAGCCCAGGCTTCCCGGGACTGTGGCCTGATCCACTTTATCATGATTAGGCACTTAGAGAGGATGGACGGGTGGATGGATGAGAGGATGGATGGATAGATGGATGTTTCTTTAAAGGAGTAAATCACAGTCTCAAAAATAAGCTTACCAAACTGTACTATTCCTCATCACTGGTTGGTGGAACCATAAAAGATTTACACATTACATTCCATTTTCCTGTATCAAGTACAATGTACCTTTAAAGCTTATGCCCAAAAGTGGACACCATGATCCATATACCATTCCAGATTTAGTCCTCTCTTTACAATTATAATAACTTCCACTCTTCCAGGAAGGCTTTCCACTAGACTCTGGATCATGGCTGTAGTGATTTGTGTTCATTCAGCCTCAAGAGTTGCACTGACGTTGGGTGAGAAGACCTTGGGAGCAACCTGCATTCCAGTTCACCCAAAACAAAGGTGTTCATTGGGGATGAGGTCAAGGCTACACCAAATCTTGGACCATGTCTTCACTGGAGGTCACTTTGTGCATAGGGGCATTGTCATGCTGGAACAGGTTTAGGCCTTTTAGATTTTCCAGTGAAGGGAAATCTTAATGCTCTAACAGACATTCTGTACAACCGGATGCTTCCTGGCTTGTGGTAACAGTTTAGGGAAGGGTGTGATGGTCAGGTGTTCACAAACTTTTGGCCATATAGTGGATTAATGAACCTTAAGAACCACTGATGTACCGTAAAAGGCGCATTCCTTGGTTACAAAAGTATGCAGTAAATAAAAGGTTCGAAAATATTTGCACCGTCAACAACAAGGAAAAGTAAAGTCTGGTATCTTTATTTCTGTGAGTACAAGTGTGTGTACATGAAACCACATGAGTTGGGCACTTCTGCTTTAAACTGACTTGATACAGCCACCTAGCTGCCATGTAGTAACTCAGCCTGAGCAAAAAAAAAAAAACCCTCACACACTCTCTGAGGGGGTTTACTGTCTCTTTAAGGCCTTTAATCTCTTCGATCTGAAGCGTTTGTCTCCTACCAGCTAATGGCCGCCTCGGTGCGCGCGCACGCGTGCTTGTGTGTGTGTGTGTGTTGGTGTGTTTTGTGCGTGTGTGTGTGTGCGCGCGCGTGTGTGTGTGTGTGTGTATATGATGTCCACAGAGCGCACAGGGAGTTCTTGCTCTCTACCCAACACCTCAGTCAGCTACAGAAATGACACAGCTCAAACAACTGGAGGAAAAGTAAAGTTTTTCAACGATATGTTTCACTTCGTGTCATCTACGTGTTCGAGCGCTGGACTAAAGGGCATGCCTTTAATCTATACAGCAGGCAATTCACACATCTGCAGGGTGAATAATTGTTGCATTAAATGCCCATGTTGAGGTCATGCGCGTGCTTTTAACCACTTCCTCCTATGGAAGCAGAGTTTTGTGCTTAAGAGAAATTTAAGGGCTGGTAGTAGTAGTAGTAGTAGTAATAATAATAATAATAATAATAATAATAATAATAATAATAATAATACCACGTTGTAGAAGTAAAGATATTGCAACTATTTGCCAGATCATTTCAGATTGACAGCAAAACGTTAATGCAAATAGGACAGCACGAGCTTTGGCATGCAAAGTGTCACGCGGAAACAAATAATAAAAAAAAGTTCTAAGGCAATCCTGGTGACATGCACAACTTTCGAAAAAGTGTGCAAACACTTTCATAACGCACACAGAAGAGGGAAAAAACAACAACAACTGTGAAATGAGACTGCTGTAAACACGAAGCTCGACTTGTTAAAAGTGAAAACTGCGATCAACTTCACCAGCTTCCCTCAGCAGTTAGTATCGCTGGTTACTTCCGACCTGCTGTTTCCGAAAGTGCAACAAGAAACACACACACAAACACTTGTCTGAGTGAAAGTTTTTTTGTGCATGCATGTCACTAAACCTTTGGTGCATTCATGCATCTATGCATGCATGATGCTTCACCCTTTGTGTCAACACAGTTTGCATTGCTTTCACATATCATCATCATCATCATCATCATACTGCACAATTTACCGCGATCAGAGTGTTGTTCCGCTGCTCCGAGGAATCGCTCGGATCTTGCTGCTTGCCCTGCTGTTGTTGTTGCTGTTTGCCCTTCTTGGCCCTCTGCTCCAGGGTGCGCTGATACAGAGCCGCCGTCTCCCGGCGCTCCAGCTCCAGCTGCTCGGCGTGCGCTTGCTGAAAGCGGGCCTCGCAGACGTTGTGATGCCGCCGGCAGCCCTCGATCCTCTGCCGAAGCCGCTCCACTACAGTGCTGTGTTTCGGCACTCCGGCTCCCGCACCAGCTCCCGCACCAGCTCCAGGACCGGCACCGCTATTGCTGTTACAGTTATTACTAGTTGTGGTGTTGCTACCGGCGTTTAGGTTCACGTTACCGCCGCTGTTGATGCAAACACCGCCGCCGTTCGAGGCAGCGGGGCCGGCGAAATCCCCCATCATCATCTGCGCTGCTGCGTACAAGGGCTTTTTCTAGGAAGAAGAAGTTTTGTCAAAGCTTTCCCCCCTTCCCGATACCACCACCACCACCACCCAGCCCGGACTCCCCTCTCCAAAACCGGGTCTGGTTGGACAGAGAGACCGGGGAGAAAGACTGGAAACGACAAATAATGCAGCGCTCCTCTGGGAATATCGCCGTGTCAACCATCCACCGTTTCCCCGCAGCCAAGCCGACACCGGGAGAGAGAGAGAGAGGGGGGAAAAAGCGGAGGAGCGACCGGGAGGCGAGCGACCTCAGTCCGCCGTCAGGCTGCGCTCTCGCCGCTTAGCGCTCCATCAAACAGTGCACCGGTTTATCGCGCCGTCCTTCTCGGAGAGAAAAAAAGTTTCCCCGTCCGCAGCCAAGGCGCTCCCGAGTAGTAGTTTCGTGAACTTTGCATTTCATTTCATTCGCCGTGTGCTGTTCATTTTTTCTGCTCTCGCGCGTTTAAAAAAAAAAAAAAAGATTCCCTCCTCCCGAGCGTGAACAAAGAAAGGTGTGCAGTTCAGAAAGTCGTGTGTGTGTGTGTGTGTGTGTTGAGGGAAATCCTACAGACGCGCTAATGTGTGGCTCGCTCTCGGCGGCGGCGGCTGCAGCCACCATCACAATGATCGCGCGCTCCAGTCCCCTCCTCCTCCTCCTCCATGCCAGCGGAGTAATATCAGGACAAGAGCCAGGCGGGCACACGGCGGCCGAAGAGACGGCTCCGCGCAAAACGCGGCGCGGAATATAGTCCCCTGCGGAGGAGGACTGCGCCGGCGGTGAAAACAAAAACTGTTTTAGACCAAAAACAAAAAGCATTCTCATGAAATAAAACAGAAATACTACTCAAAACAACAACAACAACAATAATAATAATAATAACAACAAAATGAACAAACAACAATAATAATAATAATAGCAAAATGAACAAATAATAATAATAACAATAATAATAATAATAATAATCCACTTTTCTTGAATTATAATGCAGTTGAAAGAAAATAAAAAATTGAAAATAAATTTGAAATGACAAAAAAAAATAAGTAAAATAGTTCAGTTAAACTGAGCATAAAGTAAGTATAGTCATCACACTTAAAACTAGCTAAAATAACAGGTTTTAGTTTCTGTGAAATAGGTTAATTAAGTATTTAAAGGCATTTAAGTAGTAAACGGTATTTTGTTGCGATGTACCTGTACTTTGCAATGACAATAAAGTTGTATCTATCTATCTATCTATCTATCTATCTATCTATCTATCTATCTATCTATCTATCTATCTATCTATCTATCTGTCTGTCTGTCTGTCTGTCTGTCTGTCTGTCTGTCTGTCTGTCTATCTATCTATCTACCTATCTATCTATCTACCTACCTACCTACCTACCTACCTACCTACCTACCTACCTACCTATCTATCTATCTATCTATCTATCTATCTATCTATCTATCTATCTATCTATCTATCTATCTATCTATCTATCTATCTATCTATTTCCAATGTATCGGCATCACTAAGAAGCAACTTACATACGTTATTACTGAAGCAGAAGAACCAAAACACAAGGAATATAAACTAACATGTTTTGGGGTAAAAGTTTGGAGGGAGATGTTATGTGGAGTGTGGGAAAAGAATTAAAGCTTCTATGTGAAACCCTACACCATGAATGCTCCAAGCAAGAAGCACTTTAAGGAAAGCTAAGAACCCTTAACTATTGAAAGAGGCCTTGAGAACAAATTCTTAATTCTGTTAATAATAAATACGACAGGCTTTGTCAGGCTGTAATGAGAACAGAAACCCAAGGCTCATTCAAATATGCAGATAGATAGGTGGAGTGTCCTGAATATCAATGGCTATTAAATAAAAATGATATAGAAAAGAACTACTGTCAATATATATGTATTTAAAAAGGCTGCTGATGGATTCTGACAGAAATAGACATTATGAAGAGATGAGGGGAAATTTCTGAAAATATTTTTATACAGTAAAAGATTTACAGTGTGTAAGTATCAGCTCATGAAGTAGATCTACTAAACACACACACACACACACACACATTTAGAGGTTTGTTAAAATAGTGTCTTGTACAGTCTGCACACAAGATGGTCACCAAAATGTACTAATATTCCAAACACGACACGTGGCTTGATAGATCCGAAACCAAAAACTCACATTTGTTATGAACTCCAGCAAAGCCGTACGTTCACCAGCTCGATATTTGTCTCGTGCTCGAGTCTTTTTTGCACTTCTCAGCAACTGAAGTGTAAATTTATACAATTGGATCTGTGATGTGGTATGATGTTTATGCATGACTTCACTTGCCAGTGAATGTTAACAGAAAAGTTACATAAAAGAAGAAAAAAAAAGTCTTAAAGGAATCCATTCTTGGAAACAAGGGTGTAGCCAGCACCTGAATTTCTGCACTCTCTGGGTGTTTATTTACAGCGTGCAATATTTGAGCCGACACTCCGTACACAGATTAAACGTGGTGATGAAAAAGGAGAATTCCCATTGGTAATGTAGGCACAGTGTGTGTGTGTGTGTCTGTGTGTGTGTGTGTGTGTGTGTGTGTGTGTTGCACTGGTGCTCATCTACTGCCACTTGTTCTCAAGCTCGTGCTGTTTGCATATGTGTGTGTAGCATCCACTCTCTTATGGCATTCTCATAATTGTGAAAGGTAGCATTGTGTTTTAAAAGCGAATGGAACTCTAAAGGGTCCACCCACAGCTCCAGAGCAAAATGAAACACGTCCCTGTGTGTACTCACACCTCGGAAGTTTAATACACTTTCCGCTGCGTGTACACCTACAGATCCTGATGCAAGAGCTGCAGTAGGTGTACGTTACCAGAGAGCACCGGTCTTCTACGTATATGTATCTGTTTTTTCTTTTCTTTTCTTTTCTTCTGAAAGTATTACCCTGCCACACTCTCGGCCAGTCTGCTGAGCGCTGTTGGAATGACAGGAATGCTGTTCACATACTCTCTCACACTGTGTCTCAGACACCACTCCCAAAAACAACTACACTCTGCCATCTCTCTGAGTTCAGTGCTCTAGTTCAACACCTCTCACCTCTCTCTTTCCAGACCTGTGTGTAATTCTTTTATGATTATATATTTGTCTGTTTTAGGGAGACAGTTTCTGATCGATGATTTGTGGTCAGGAAAGACCAAACAAGGTATTGGTAGAAAGGGCTAGATTGTGCATTCTAACACGAAATGGTTCCTCAGAGGTTAGAATTTTTCTTTTTGTACAGATTAATGACCCCCTTAAAGGAAAAAATCATCACCAATTTGCGTAAAGCTTTATCGTTAACATGTATCTTGAATGCCATCCAAGGTATATTCCATCCATCCATCTATCCACTCTCTGCACCGTTTATCCTACTGGGTCATATCCCAGGAGACTGGGGGCTCAAGGTTGAGGACACCCTGGACATGATGCCAGTCTATCACAAGGCACACACTTACACCCATTCACACACTCCAGACAATTTAGAGATGCCAATCTGCCTACCACACATGTCTTTGGACTGGAGGAGGAAACTGGAGAACCCAAAGGAAACCCCCAAGGCATAAGGAGAACATGCAAACTCCACACACACACACACACACACACACACACACTCCAATAGGGGAAATCAAACCCCCAACCACCTCTAACCACCAAGCCAAGGTTTCCTACATTACCTGATGATAGCTGCGCCACTGGGATTTAGATCTTGCTTCATGTATAGCGATGCAGCAGAGCTTTAATCCTTTAGTCTGTGAATCCTTCTCACCTCTTTATCTGCGCACTATGCTAAAACAGATACACTTCCAAAGCAAAATTCATGCTAAGATTTGTTGTAACACCTAGCCATTTCCCCTCCAGACCACTAGAGGGCACCTTCATTCGAGTTTTAAAACTCTCTGTTCCTGTTGATCATCTATAAAAGTGGCTTGATTATGATCCAGAGCAGATCTTCCGTTTTGAATTCTGCTCTGTCCCTGTGTTTGCAGTTCGGATTGTGAATTTAGACGTATCCATCTTCTTAATATTTTGGTAATGACCCTTGACTGTTTTGACTAGGTTTCTGTTTAATAACCTCTTTTCCATGTGGACCCATAGTCTGTACCTCACTCATATTTGTTTGCTGGTTTGTTCTTCGTAGATTGCTAACTAGCCGAGCCAGATCTCTGGCATATGTCTTTGTTTTAACTGCATCATATAGCTGCATTGCATTCTGGGAGTCTGGTGTTTGTTGTATCAACTTGTTCTCTGAAGGATTTCTCATTAGTGGCTGCAAATGAATTTCATACAAGAAAAAGAAAAACAGCTCTCAGTTTCACGGTTTAACTCCAGTGTGAAGCTACAGGAACCAACATTAATGTAAATGCTAGAGAACTTATTATACAACAGTATTAAACCCAGACACAACACTGAGACACGCTACATGCTACGGATGCAATCATACACCAGACTGTCCCGCCAGAAATACGCACCATGTTATTATGATGTAATAATGAGACACGTACTAGCCGTAGACTGGCCCTTTGTTTTTCTTCTGCGCTCAAAAGTTCCTCATTTGTCACAGAGCTTGTTTACCAAGCTGCAAAAGCTGTAATTCTAACCTAATTCTTAATAATACTTAATGGCCAATGTAATCCATTCATTCTTCAAGTAGACCCTCATTGGAGCCCTTAAAGACCTTGAGAGATCGGAGCAGCATTCTGCTCTGATAAATATCTAATGAAATTTAGAGCGGTTAGCAGTAGCTCACTGGTTAAAGCAGCAGAAATGAGATGTACACAATTTCCCACTTAAAGGAGATGTATTTGATGAGCAAGGCCATGCCCGGTTTTTCCTTTTTTTTGTTGGCTGTGATGTTAAAAAGTGTGCAAATTTGCTTCAGAAGACTGTTTGCCTCAGTAAAAAAATGTTTCTTTAGTTAAAATGGCACTATAATATGATCTGAATCATTGTATTGTATATTTCTGCCCTTGGGACATGGACTGATACTAAACTCTGAAAGATGTTCGGCCTGGTAGAGAAAAAAAAACCTCTTAGTAGAGTCTATTTAGGTACATCGGAAAAAACCATTAAAGGTAAAATCCACCCTGAATGACATGTTGGTGATGTTAGTTTTTTATAATGAACTCATGATGTTCCACTGTTTTTATTTTATAAGACATATTCATATTCATATATATATATATATATATATATATATATATATATATATATATATATATATATATATATATATATATATATATCAATTTTTTTGGGGGGGGGTGTTTGAGTTTCTTTCTTTCTGTCATACGTTACCCATGATGCTGTGCAACTGCCTTCTCATAGTGGTGCCAGTGAAATTTAGCCCTCATTCATATCGATCTAAACAGAGTGTACATATACACCGACAAGACTACCTGCCTAATATTGTGTCAGTCCCCCTTTTGCTGCCAAAACAGCCCTGACCCTGTGTGTTCTGACACCTTTCTATCAGAACCAGCATTAACTTCTTCAGCAAGTCTGTCGGATCGGATCACACGGGCCAGCCCTCGCTCCCCACGTGCATCAATGAGCCTTGGCCGCCCATGACCCTGTTTTCGCTTCACTACTGTTCCTTCCTTTGACCACTTTTGATAGATACTGACCACTGCAGACCGGGAACACCCCACAAGAGCTGCAGTTTTGGAGATGCTCTGATCCAGTAGTCTAGCCATCACAATTTGGCTCTTCATCAAACTCGCTCCTTACGCTTGCCCATTTTTCCTGCTTCTAACATATCAACTGTGAGGAATGTTGACTTGCTGCCTAATATATCCCATAATGTTATGGCTAATCGGTGTATACAGCAAACCGAATAGACAAAGCAAATGAAGATCATTCCTTTTCAGCAAGAGCTGAAGACTAGATGTGGGTGTATACAATGATGTGACAAAGTTGAGTTAAAAAATAACTTTATGCAAATAAAGTTAGGAGCGACTTGGTGCAATGACTGCCAATGGGAGTGAAGACAGTAGAGCACATGTGATCCATTGTGAACAGCACACGCTGATTCTCATATGATATGAAGTAGATACTGTATATACCACTGCGTTTTAAACCCAAACGCCAAATCTCTTTCCAAAATCTTTCATTTTAGTAGCATGAAAACTGATTACTTGTCAAGTGGAATGCTAGTTGCGCCCAACGTTATTGTGACGCTTAGAAGAAGAAACGTTATAGTACAGTGACTGGTCACTTATATAAACGTAGCTTGATGCAGCAGCACTTTAGTCCGTTAGTCTCTCCAGCTCTCTCACCGGCTCACCTGCAAATATTTCAGCTTCCAAAGCTTCAACAACCATCATCGACACCATCGTCATCTTCTGAGCAACTAACTAGCCAAGCCGAGTCTCTGCTCATCTGCATCATATATCTGCCCTGCATTCTGAAACTTCCAACATTTCCTGTCTCCACAACCTCTACAGCTTTCTGGATTTCTCATTAATATGACGTTGAACCCTTTTGTTTTTTACGAGCCAAGAGCAAAACCCGAAAGTTATGCCTTGTGTTTAAAAATCACAAGATGATATTTGCATCGTGTTGAACTCCGTTTGTAAGCATGCTGGAAATGTGCCATCAGCGTGGCTGAAATAAATCCACTGTCTTCCCACAGGAGTAATGGAAATACAGCAGCAACCAACACATTAGCATCAAAATCACAATGCACATCGCTAATATTTCAATACAAACATTTCAGGTTCCTTGAAGGCTTCCAGTTTCGAGCGTACTTCTCAGAGTGGAGTTTGAGATGAGTGTGTGATGATTGAAATGAAGAGTTTTCATGATGTGAAGCTCAGAGAGACAAAGCTCCAGTGCTTGCTTGAAAAAAGCAAGCATCAGAGACCAAACATGTCTTGATTGATCGAGGACATATAGGAAAAGGGGGGGAAACTACCACCATATGGATTTGTGTTAGATGTGACCAGATGGCTGAGTGCTCAGATCCTAAGGCTTTGTTGTGATTTGGGACTCTTCATTATGTGCCATTTCTAAGCCAACTGTTATATATGTGTTAGCCAGAAGACAAATTAATATATATATATATATATATATATATATATATATAAACGACATGTCTGGTGAAACTAGAAAAATAAGAATCTTTTTCTTGTACCTCTCTCTATCTTTATCTTCTCTTTTCTCTCCTCTGTCTATCATCCAGCGTCAATACATTTCTATATCTTCTTCATTCTTCTTTCCCTCTTCATGCTCCTCTTCATGTTCCTTTATAACCCAAGTCCTTTCATTCAAACCTCATCACCTCTTTCTGTCGAAGCAATAAGCAGAACAACAGACAGTCCAAGAGACTAAAACAGAAAAGGAATAGTGAAAGGAGTGGGTTTGTGGGTTTAGGCAGCTGTCATGCCAATAAAACACCTTTGACTTGCAAATAAAATAAAAAAAAATAATAAAAAAAACAAGAGGAAATACACGAGTGGATGTGAGGGAATAGAACGAGACACACACACAGCTTCTGGCTGTACGAGTCCCCTGTGTTGTGCTGTAGCCGGGTTGTGTGAGACATTTTAAATATTTAATGCGCCCACCCAAGCATTAGACCACTGATAAACATGGAATCAATGAAGCAGAGAGAGAAGAAGAAGAAGACGATGGAAACCAGTGAGCAGCAGTGATTGGCCAGGATTATGACAGTCTCTTACTCTCTTTAAATCACAGCTTGTGCGTGAGAAAGCAAACATGGCCACATAGGGGGCTTAGGGGCATTTTACCGGACAAATGGAGGAACCTGGAGGACACCTACATGAACAATATCCAAAACTCAGACAGTAACATGAGCTTAAGATCAATTCAGGTCGCCTAGAGCTAAAAGGTTACAACGCTCGCCTTCTGGTGTGGAGTAATCCTTAGTGCTAGGGCACATTTCTAACATTGTTCATTAAGTGCTTCATAATATGTAATAAACTCAAGTGGTTAAGGCTCTGGGTTGTTGATCAGAGGATCGGGGTTCAAGCCCCAGCACCACCAAGCTCCACTGCTGGGCAAGTGAGCAAAGCCCTTAACCCTCTCTGCTCCAGGGGTGCTGTATCATAAGCTGCCCCTGCGCTCTGACCCCAACATCCTCAGCTGGGATACGTGAAGAAAAGAATTCCACTGTGCTGTAATGTATGTGTGGCAATAATAAAGGCTTCATGCCTTCAGTTCTTCTTCAACTTGATTTCATTCAAGCCACAAAATGAAGCTGTGTCTGTGGCTAGCAGCTATCTGTGATGAGCGATGTAAATTTACCTCCTCAATATAGAGAACTGAGTAGTCAATTTTATAGATTTAACAAGCTAACATGTCTGTGTGTTGACTGATTGAAGGCAAATACCCGATGTCACTTGCTGAACTCGGGGGTTGAGGAGAGTTCCTGAGTTGAAGAAAAATTCCAAGTCAGAGGTATTAGATAGATACACAGATAAACGGCTGCAAATGTTTCATTTTAAACATCTCAAGACCATAATGCTCTACTGGCTTTATTTAAGGTTTCCTTTAAAGTATCAAATATCATCGGTCCTTTCGTGTAACTTGTGTACTCGTGTACTTGGGTTAGATGATGTGTGCTTAGTCTATGCATTTTTACTTTCTCCTCCAAAAGCATTTTGAAGAAAACAAAGGATAACAAAGTAAATAATCCAGTCCCAATAATCACATCTAATTGACCCACAATGACTGACACACAGCTTCTCAGTCACATGGATGTGTCAGTGAAGTGGGCTGGATCTCCCAAATAGAGATCAGCTCTGCTGTAGGGGGCGTGTCACTCTGTTTTACTCACCTCATGATCTACAGTCATGAAGCTACACAGTCATGAAGCCACACGCTCACTTCTTGCTTCTTTATATCACTCTGTGTGTTATATCACATACTGTCACTGATGGTGCTTGGTTACACACATATTAAAAAAAAAGGAAAAACCCCAAATAATTCGAATTGAATGATATTTAAACGATAACAGTAAATAATTTTCATGTGTACTAGTCACGTCTAATTTTCTAAAGACAAGAAAGAAAGAAAGAAAGAAAGAAAGAAAGGTGAGTTAATGAAAAAGAAAGAAAGAAAGAAAGAAAGAAAGAAAGAAAGAAAGAAAGAAAGAAAGAAAGAAAGAAAGAAAGAAAGAAAGGTGAGTTAATGAAAAAGAAAGAAAGAAAGAAAGGTGAGTTAATGAAAAAGAAAGAAAGAAAGAAAGAAAGAAAGAAAGAAAGAAAGAAAGAAAGAAAGGTGAGTTAATGAAAAAGAAAGAAAGAAAGAAAGAAAGAAAGAAAGAAAGAAAGAAAGAAAGAAAGAAAGAAAGGTGAGTTAATGAAAAAGAAAGAAAGAAAGAAAGAAAGAAAGAAAGAAAGAAAGAAAGGTGAGTTAATGAAAAAGAAAGAAAGAAAGAAAGAAAGAAAGAAAGAAAGAAAGAAAGAAAGGTGAGTTAATGAAAAAGAAAGAAAGAAAGAAAGAAAGAAAGAAAGAAAGAAAGAAAGAAAGAAAGGTGAGTTAATGAAAAAGAAAGAAAGAAAGAAAGAAAGGTGAGTTAATGAAAAAGAAAGAAAGAAAGAAAGAAAGAAAGAAAGAAAGAAAGGTGAGTTAATGAAAAAGAAAGAAAGAAAGAAAGAAAGAAAGGTGAGTTAATGAAAAAGAAAGAAAGAAAGAAAGAAAGGTGAGTTAATGAAAAAGAAAGAAAGAAAGAAAGAAAGAAAGAAAAGAAAGAAAGAAAGAGAAAGAAAGAAAGAAAGAAAGAAAGAAAGAAAGAAAGAAAGAAAGGTGAGTTAATGAAAAAGAAAGAAAGAAAGAAAGAAAGAAAGAAAGAAAGAAAGAAAGAAAGAAAGAAAGAAAGAAAGAAAAGAAAAGAAAGGTGAGTTAATGAAAAGAAAGAAAAGAAAGAAAGGTGAGTTAATGAAAAAGAAAGAAAGAAAGAAAGAAAGAAAGAAAGAAAGAAAGAAAGAAAGAAAGAAAGAAAAGAAAGAAAGAAAGACTGGAGTTAATGAAAAGAAAGAAGAAAGAAAGAGAAGAAAGAAAGAAAGAAAGAAAGAAAGAAAGAAAGAAAGAAAGAAAGAAAGAAAGAAAGAAAGAAAGAAAGAAAGAAAGAAAGAAAGACTGGAGGAAAATACAGAAGAATTGAGAAGAAAGAAAGAAAGAAAGAAAGAAAGAAAGAAAGACTGGAGGAAAATACAGAAGAATTGAGAAGAAAGAAAGAAAGAAAGAAAGAAAGAAAGAAAGAAAGAAAGAAAGAAAGAAAGAAAGAAAGAAAGAAAGAAAGAAAGAAAGAAAATAAGAAAGAAAGAAAGAAAGAAAGAAAGAAAATAAGAAAGAAAGAAAGAAAATAAGAAAGAAAGAAAGAAAGAAGTGATTAGAAAAGAAAGTGTGTGTGTGTGTGTGTGTGTGGGGCGTGGGCTATTC
>NC_080712.1:9572645-9582645 GCF_019097595.1 Hemibagrus wyckioides
TGCAGCAACACCCACTGATAAAAGTTATTACCATGGCAACAAGTAGTAGGAACACCTACTGGCGGCTTTGTAGTACAGTGACTGATCTCTTGCAGGGATAAATTAGGAGGCACCCGTTGACCGTTTAGTCGCCATTTTCTCTTTTTCAGCCCTGGGAGCTTTACCTTTTATGGAGTTGTGTGGGCGTGACTAAATGTAAATCAGCTACCATGAAAATGCTCAGTCATTTACAACTGATGTGTTTATCCACATACACGTGTACGATGAAAGTGATCATTTTAACATATTAAAGTCATTGCTTCTTGTCAAACTGTGAAATATTAATCATTATTTATTATGTATTTTCTGTAATTTCCTCTGAGGACAGAGAGACAAAAATGCTGCCACATATCTAGACATTTTCTTATTAAGTGCTGTTCATAATGTCGATTTTTATAAGTTTGTTTAATTAATGCTAAGAGCTCTAGTCTATTGTTTTTTTTTTTGTTTTTTTTAACAGGAAATCAATTTACTGTGACCATTTTTGAACAGTATGCAGATTAAAGTAAAGAAATAGTGTGAAAGAAATAATGATATGGCTTCACTTTTGAGTCTGATGTTAAAGAAAAAAAATCAATAACAGACAAAATAAATGGTAGATTCTTGCAAATTGACTCTAATGTGGCCAATTTTTAAGCAAACAATTTTCTCTTCCAAGAGAGCTAAGAAGTGACAGAATGGAAAGATTCACTAAAAAAAAATACCATTTATATATCTGACTTTTTTTTTTTTTGCTTTATAATGCATGTGAAACTTGCAGGTCTGAGTCTTTCTTAGTCTGGCCTGGTCTGATCCTGAGAGAGTAACTCTGAGAAAGCCAATCAGAGAGACTGCTGAAACTGATTTTAATTGCTGTTCATGCACGACTGCTAATTGAGAGAAGGCCACACCCAGCTAGAGCAATCTCCGTGTGTAAAATCTCTGGTGCTTCGTTTCTCATTGCTCCAGAAGACACAGACACACACACACACACACACATTCAGGACAACAGGTGGTCTAACCACTAACAGTTCTTGGGGAATTAATGGCCAATTATCTCAGTGACATCACTGGGCTGTGTTATGATGTCGAAACCGACTCGAGCCTGTCTGAGCACTGAGCAGCAGACTGGCCCATGGTTTGTCCTCACACGACTTAAGCACTTGATTATTGTTTTTTAGATTTGCAGCGTTGCGCTGAGTCATGCCGACTACAGTCTACTTAAACGTGGTGTTTTGCTGCTCCTAAAATCTGTAACACACACACACACACAAACTACATTCTCTCAGCGGGCCTCATTTATCAGACCGGATTTACAAATGAGATGTTCATGATAACGTAGTTAGTTTGGAATAAAGTTATTGTCGTATTATCCTGAGTTTCTGTGAATCTGCATATAAGGAGGCTCGCTAATGTGAAACTCTATTGTGCTACAAAACCGTATATCTGGCAATGAGTTGATGCAATTTTATATCATTTGATATGTTAAAATTATGTTGTCGAATTTGAAAGCGTAGCTTGTTTATTTTTTATCGCGCAAACACGTTTAAGACGGTTTCGTGTTGTTTCATTTGGATGAGTTAAAAAAAAAAACCGATCCATAAATCAAGACAATTAGGAAAAAATAAACAGTTTGTACTAGCTAATGCGCAACAGTGGACGTTTTAGCTTAGGATGACCATTTAATTGTCGTTTTGTTAGTTTAGTTTCAGATCTCTGTAAGCTTTACCTTTTATGGAGTTTTGTAGGTGTCACTAAATATAAATCAGCGACCGGGGAAATGTTTGGTCATTTACAAACTGGTATGTTTACACTACAGTTTGGGATCATTTGTATATTTCAGCTTGATTTCAGCTACGGAGGAAGACTCCATCAAGCCAATCCATCTTGTGGGACATGCTCCAGGAAGCATGGGGTGAAATCTCATCAGATTATCTTGAAAAATTGACAGCTAGAATGCCCAGGCTGTAATTGCTGCAAAAGGTGTTTTATTTCTGATGAAGGCAAAGTTTGAAGAAAACATTCATCATTTCCATCAAAATCATTATTTCTAGCTCTGACATGTCCGCATGTCCTGTTCTTTTGCTATATTTTCTATTCAGACTAATATCGTGTGTGTTTCCTTGGAAAACAGTAACATTTTTGAGTGATCCAGATACACACGTATATATCTAGATACACACATGTGTAAGAAGAACATTTGTATTATTGAATTTATTTTGTACATTTGACAGAATTAAAATAACACTGTGCTTTAGTAAAGTGTGTGTGTGTGTGTGTTTTTGAAATTACTTTGTGAATACTGATGCTCGTATATATTACTGTATAAACCTGTGAGTGCTTTGTGAGGTTAAACAAATGAATGTGATTTTTAAAGTCACTCTATTGCAAGTGAATTCTTAACATAAATATGAATATTAAAAAAAATCCTTATAGTGTGTGTGTGTGTGTGTGTTGTTACAGAGCATTAGAAGAAGAAAAAAAGAAGCTTGGCAAAGGAAGGAGAGAAGAGAGAAGTTAAGTGTGCTTGTAAAATAACAGTGTAACTGCTCACGGCTCTTCATAAAACCTGAAGCGGAGTTTAGACCGGTGGAGTGGATTTGGATTTCCTCTCAGTGCTCTATCTATCTCTCATTGCAAAGTTGGTGTAGGGACGTTCTGTCCCCCCCTGTGTCTCTTACCCCACTCCCCTCTTGCCTGTCTGTCTGTCTGTCTGTCTCTCTCTCTCTCTCATATCATTTTTCAGCCTACTCTTTATCTGTTGTGCATCTGAAATCCCTTCATCTCATTTCTCCATCATTTCCAAACACATAAAAAAGCTGTAAAAAAAAAAAAAAGACAGAAGCATCCTCAGTATCCTCCGTCCACAAAAGTAAACTCTGTACTTTATTTCGATCCATCACTTTTAATAAGAATAAACTTAATCATCCTCTACAATGAATTCCATGAATTCCATTTTTTATGCTTTTAAAAAAACGACTTCTAAACAGGTACACTTAATCATAGTTTCCTTTTTCAGTAGGAACAGATGTTGTTTGCTTTTGCTTGTTTTATTTATTTATTTTTACTTTGTATGAATCATCAGACATATACAACTCTAATTATAATATCCGTTTGAGGCTATTCATTTAAATTGTGTTGAAGTATCACATATACAGCGCCCTCCACAATTAACGGCAGCCCTGGTTAATACGTGTTCTTTTATTGCAGAAGTATCTGCAAATCTCACACTGAAAATTGTAGAAAAATCTAACCTTTAACTCAAGTGAATTTAAAAAAATAAAAAACAATCCAATCACCTGTTCCACAATAATTGGCACCCCTAAAAACTCCTATAAAATAAATATAATTGAAGCATTTTTGTAATTTTTACTGTAGTTTTTAAAGTTGATCAGAGCATCCAGAAACTTTTAATTAATAATTCATGGCTTCCTGTTTCCATGGAGTATAAGTATGACTTGACACAGAGGCCTATTTCTCTTATCCACTCTTCAACATGGGAAAGACAAGGGAACACCCCATTCAAGTAAGGCAGATGTGTGTCGACCTTCATAAGTCAGGCAATGGCTACAAGAAAATAGCCACTCGCCTAAACTTGCCCTTATCTACAGTCAGAGGAATCATTCAGGAGTTTAAAACAACTGGAACAGTGACAAACAAGGCTGGACCCAAGTTTATCTAGCCACCACGCACAGTGAGGAGAATGGTAAGAGAAGTTAAAAAATCTCCAAAGCTCACTGTAAGAGAACTGCATCAAAGAGTGGCATCTTGGGGTCACAAAGTCTCCATAATAACCATCAGACGCTATCTACATGCCAACAAGCTGTTTGGGAGGCATGCAAGGAAAAAGCTTTTTCTCACTTACAATCACAAACATAAACATCTGGAGTTTGCTAAGCGGTACTGAGACTTCAGCTGGAACCGTGTGCTTTGGTCAGATGAGACTAAGATAGGGCTTTTTGGCAACAAACACTCTGGCATAAAACAAAAGATGAGTATGCGGAAAAGCACCTGTGCATGCCCACTGTGAAGTATGGTGGAGGATCTGTGATGCTGTGGGCCTGTTTCTCTTCCAAAGGACCTGGGAACCTTGTTAGAGTGCATGGCATCATGTACTCTTTGATATACCAGGACATTTTAAATCAAAACCTGATGGCCTCTGTCAGAAAGCTGAAGATGGGTCGTCATTGGGTCTTTCAGCAGGCTAATGAACCAAAACATGTGGCGAAAAATGGTTCAGCAGACACAAAATCAAGCTCCTCCTATGGCCATCTCAGTCCCCAGACCTCAACCCAATTGAAAACCTGTGGGGTGAGCTGAAGAGGAGAGTGCATAGGAGAGGACCCAGGACTCTGGATGATCCAGAAAGATTGTGCAAAGAGGAATGGTCACTGGTCACTCTCTCTGTATTCTCCAATCTTGTGAAATGTTATAGGAGAAGATTAAGTGCTGTCTTGTTGGCAAAAGGCGGTTGTACAAAGTGTTAACATTGGGGTGCACACATGATAATAATAATTGTGGCACACATGATTTCATTTAAATATATATATATATATATATATATCTTAATGTGGGATATTTTTTAGTGGGCTTTTCATTTTCATTTAAAATTGGAAATAAACATAAGCTTTAAGAATTATGGAAAATTTAAAACAAAGACAGGAAGTGTATAATATCCCAGATATTTAATATTTAAGATCCAGCACTATTTATAGGTCCCTGTTTAAATGTGAGCAAATATATAATGAAATATGGAGCATGTTAACTACTACGTACAAAAGGTCACATTTTCCTCATGACTAATCTCTTCTACTGAAGCATTTGTTCAGATGAAATACCGAAGGATTTGATCTAAATCAGTTTTTGCACAAACTTGAGGAGTTCATGCCAGCTCAAGTGCACACTGTCATTAAACCAAATACATTTAAATATTTCAAAGATTTTGCTTTGCACACAAGTTATTGTCAATAATATCAGTTTATACACACTGTTGTATTACATTAGAAAGGGTAGATCCAGGAAGCTGGATCTGCTGTCGAGCCCTCCCGAGGTGTCATGGGTTTAAATTGGGGAAACAACAAGGAAGGGGGGTTCCTGTCTGATGACAGGTTGTAACTGTACAGTTGAGAGATGTAGCCAAGCCTTGATCTGGTGCTTGAAAAGAGGAGAGAAGGAGAGGAGAAGCGATGCCACTGGGCGAAGTAGGGCCAGTTGTGATGGTCCCATTGTATTTTGCATATATATATGTATATATATATAGAAAAGAATAAAAATTTGCCTCCCGGTGGTCCAGCAGCAGGATCTCGCGCTCTCATTGCTGTGGCCCGGGTTCGATTCCCGGACAAGTCAACTCTCAGTGCCGGTCCGAAGCTCAGATAAAAATGGGAGGGTTGTGACAGGAAGGGCATCTGGCGTAAAACGTGTGCCAAATCATGCGGATTGAATGATCTGCTACGAACAGCGGACCCTGCAATTGTGCAAGACAAATGCTAGGATAAAAAAAATAGAAAGGAATACAAAATATGTTGTCATGTCATGTTGTCATTTTTAGCTCTGGGTGCTTTACCTTTTATGGAGTTTGGTGGGTGGGCAGCACAGTGGCTTAGTGTTTAGCTCTGTTACCTAACAGCAAGAAGGTCCTGGGTTTGAATCCTGGGTTTGAACAGACAGGGGCCTTCCTGTGCCTGCATGGGTTTACTCTGGGCACTCCGGTTTCCTCCAAAAACATGATAGGTAATTCTAAATTGCCCTTAGGAGCACCTATAGCATAGCTCTTTTGCCCAATGTGTGCTCCAGCAGATCCCTGTGACCCTTAGGAATAAAGCGGGTATAGAAAATGGATGGATGGATGGATGGATGGATGGATGGATGGAGTTTTGTGGGCTTGGTTTAGTGTGAATCAACTGCTATGAAGCTCTCAGATGTTTAGATCCAACTATATATTCATGTTAAAGATGTGGAGTGGAATGAATAGAGGTTCTTTAAAAAAAGACAGAGAGACAAGAATTTATACAACCTTCCTGAAATTGAAGTCACTGTTTTATTAGTAGGATTATAAGTGAGCAGTAAAAGAATTCTATCTGTCTCGGCAGTGCACTGTTTATAAAGTGGTAACACTGGCAGTGGTATACCATATTATCACACACACTGTTATTTGTATCAGTGGATCTGGTTTAACATGATCATCCATAGTCAGTGCACATGATATACACAAACTGCATGTATTTCTGTTTAGTTGGTGCAGATGTGTTTAGGAATGTTATGAAGAAACCTGGGGCCAGATTATTTTGAGTTGTTTGTTTGTTTTTTTTTACAGAGGAACACGCCCTCGGACTTAAACCTGAAGTTGTGTGTGCATGTACGCTGAGTGCTTGTATGTGCATGTACACTGTATGTGAACCTGTATTGTGCAGAGCAATGCACAGGATACTGATGACAGGCTGGAGGAATACAAGGATAGAGTGATTAGACAGACAGACAGACAGACAGACAGACACACAGAGAGATAGATAGATAGATAGATAGACAGATAGATAGATAGACAGACAGACAGACAGACAGACAGACAGACAGACAGATAGATAGATAGATAGATAGATAGATAGATAGATAGATAGATAGATAGATAGATAGATAGATAGATAGATAGATAGATAGATAGACTTGAATGACTCCAAGAGGAAAATTGTTATGTCAAAGGAGCATAATAGAGATCTATAAATAATACTTTAAATATTAAATAAAGATATGTACAACATTCAGAAAGAGTAGTGGTTATAGATAAAAGAAAAGGGGATAAAGAAGAAGATGAAGAAGAAGGAGAAGAAGAAGAAGAAGAAGAACCTAAAACTACATATAGACTTCTGTAAAACTGCTTTGTAACATCCTATTTTCCAAAGCTATCGCAGCCTTTTTGCTCATCAGTAGAAAATATAACTCAAAATAATTTTATTGCCTGTGAAACAACAACATACAGAGACTTCTGCAACTGTAGATGTGTTAAGAAGTCATTGAGAGCAGACGGCAAAGCAGCATGGAACTGAAATGTGTCAGATCCCAATTAGATGTATAATGAAATGATTTAGTAGTACTAAGGCAATGGGAGTGAAGATAACCATAGCTTTTGTGTTTAGTTGCATAGGTATACAGGGTGTGTAGGGACATTGAGATAGTTGCAGACACATAAACACACACACACACATACACACACACACATACACACAGGATGATAATTAGGATGATAATTAGAATATATACATATACAAGAACATTTTTTGATGATGTTAAATAAAATACACACCTTTTCCCCATGTCTTGGCCATACCAGTGTCCAGCAGCAGGCGATGCCACAGGAATAGAAGGCATAGAAGATTTCCATAACTTCTGGCCCCTGACCCATATTGTGGTTGTAGACCATACAGACCAAATCCACTGGCAGTTTGAAGTTTAGTGGTCCTACCATCTCTACAAGAATATAATGCATAACCAGAAGAGTGCAAAGATTTACCTCACTGTGCACTGATCCTAAAAATGCAGACCTGTGAGAGAGAGAGAGAGAGAGAGAGAGAGAGAGAGAAAGGTCACAATTGAGGTGAGTGATTTCACTGCTGGCTGGACGTACATCGGTGTGGGAACAGAAATCCCTATGATGCAAAAGAGCTGAAGGTTTGAGTTGAATGAAATCTGGCTCAACAAGTTAAGACACCTAAATCAGCAGCTGATCATGCTGTGTAGCGCCAGACATGAATAACGAGGCTCCAGTTAGTAATAAAAAACAATTTGAGAGTGGAGCAACTCACTAGGGGATTTTATCTCGGCAGTGAAACATTTCAATCAACGCATTAGAGAAAGGAGACGAGAACAACCATCAACAACAACGCCTCCATTTTCCAGTGTTATCATTAATACTCCTCTCATCTGCAAATGATGAGAAAAGTCCATGTCTCTCCTCTTCATCCTGTCCATAATATACAGGAGAGCTGTGTGTGTATCTGTAGAGAGCATCCTGAGGAGATGTCTGGTTTGGAAATTGCAACATTTCAGATCATAGTGGATAGTGAGGAAGGGTGAGAAGATCAGCACTGTGGGTGACCCCACATACCCCTGACACAAACTCTTCACCCTCCTGCAATCTGGCAAAAGGTACCAAAGGATTTGGGGTCTTACAGCCAGACTGTGTAACAACATCTTCCCCCAAGCTATCAGACTCTTCAATACCCAGACACTGGACTGACACCACCAAAACAAACACACACTCACAATCACACAACATTTCACTCCTTTTGCCTTTTTGCTTCTAAAACACTGTACTCTGTACACTGCACTCTTGCTGCTATCACTGTATTTACACTAAACAGGCATAAGATTATGACCACCCTGACTGGTCTGAGGCTGTGCAGCATCATATGCAACAAACTGTGATGCACCTTTCTATCAGAAGCAACTTCTTCAGCAATTTGAGCAACAGTAGCTCGTCTGTTGGATCGGATCACACGAGCCAGCCTTCACTTCTCACATGCATCAATGAGCCTTGGTTGTCCATGACCCTGTCGCAGTTCACCACTGTTCCTTCCTTGGAGCACTTTTGATAGATACTGACCACTGCACCCCACAAGAGCTACAGTTTTGGATATACTCTAATCCAATCGTCTAGCCAATCACAATTTGGCCCTTCATCAAACTCGCTCAAATCCTTACACTTGCCCATATCCCACCCACTAACAGTGCTCATAACGTTATGTCTGCTCATTTCAGTAAATCCTCAGTTCCATAGTTTATTAACATTTTATTATTATATTGTTATATCTTTTTGCACTACCTGTTACATCTGGCACTTCCACTATTCACACTAGAACTGTGTACTGGTCCATTACTGTGCCTGTTGTCCTGTTTTAGTACATTTATACTGCATTGTGCAGACAGGTGCATACTCTTACATACATACGCTTCATGATGTCCTGTGAAGGTCTGTGTAGTTGTAGTTATTTCTGTGGAGTTTCACATAGTTCTGTCTTGTCTTATGTAGCACCCTGGTCCTGGAGGAACGTTCTTCATCTTATTGTGTACTCTATCACCAACCACTATGTTTAAAAATATAATAAAGCCACTTGACTTCACTTGAGCCACCATCTCAGCCTCTTTTTTTCCTCAGCAAGATAAAATATCATGCTTCTTATTGATTGATGAGAAAGGATCTTAGTGAAGGTTACCTTATGTAACAACTGATGACTGGGGGGAACATCATAATCCTTGTCACCAAACACATTAGATACAAAGGACTCAAGTCCTGATGGTTTAAGTTTCTGGACATCACCAATGAAGACACACCAATGTCCAGACTGAGACAGGGACAGGTTTATTTCAATTAAGTTTAATAGTAGGGTTTTTATATTTAGATTTCTAATGAGTAAGCCTGAGTTGTGTGTTGAAAAACTCCCTGCAGCATGATGAAGAAACCTTGAAAGAACCCTGACTCAAGCAGGAACAAGTATGTTCAGGGTCATTGTGATTACAGCAGCAGTTCTTTGGTACAGGTCTACATCATCCAACTGAGTTTATCCCCTGAAGCACAGCTAAGATTCAGGCAGCAGGAAGTGCTAATCTTTAGAGTATTCACATAGGACCATTCATGAAGTAGAGACTGAGTCACGAGGACCGAAGCTCCATTCAGAGGCTCCTGAGTAACATCAGGATGTGATTATCGGCTGGAAATGTGCATGGATTATGCATCCAACTGTGCATGGATTATGAAATTAACCCTAGACTGCTCTGGTCTGGTTGATATTTTCAAGTGGATCAACCCTGTAGCACATCAGCCAGTATTGTAAAACTCTGACAGTAGTGGAGGCTGCAAGACAAAAGACAAATTACAGGTTTATATTAACGCACTTGTTCTAATATGTTATTGTTTCTATAGTAACTGTTAATACACAGGGACTTGTATGGTGGACACTCCAGATGATATAAGTCTTATAAATGTGGG